>NW_026109782.1:0-25000 GCF_013377495.2 Cygnus atratus
GAGCCCATGTTCTCCAGGTGCACCTGCTTCTCCTTCAGGAACTGCAGCGCCTTGTCCACATTCTCCAGGCAGTGGATCCGCATCCGGCCCTTGGTGGGCTTGGGCTGGGGCGTGACAGTGCTCAGCACCCTGCCCTCACCCCTGGGCACCCCCTGCCCTGCCCAGGGACGCCCCTCCACCATCCCCACCCCGGCCCGACGCTAGCCGTGGTGCAGCACTGGAGGCAGCAGCGCATGGCACGGCACGGGTGGCGGGTTCCCTACCCGGAGGGGACTCGTACCAGCATCTCTTTGGACAGCACCTCCAGCAGCTTGATGAGCATCCGCCCGTCCCGGAGGTCCAGGTAGAGGTCCGAGATGCGGCAGGTGACGCAAGCCAAGTGCAAGTTCACCCACTTGGTGAAGGTCTTCTTCTGCACCGCCTCCCGCTCGTCTGCAATGACAGCGGGCACGGTGGCACCGGGGACAACCCCACGCCACGCCGGTGGGGACCACGGGGACCCCAAAAAAACATCCCCGCACCTGCCAGGGCTTTGATGCGGGAGCGCTCGAAGAGGCGCGCGGAGCTGTTGTCGTTGTCCAGCTCATCGTCAGAGGCGTCCCAGTGGCTGTAGGACTGCTGAAGCTCCAGGTGGTCGTAGTCGTTCTCCGAGGTCATGGTCCCGGCGTCCCGCAGCCGGGCGGCCGTCGGCTGCGGGGAAGGGGCCGCTGTGGGGTGGCGGGGACGTGGGCACGGGCATTGCCGCCCCACCACGCACCGGGATTTGTGGCTAAGACCTGCCGGTTAATCGGCTCAACGGGATTTAGCGCCACGCCCCAGGTGTTTCGGGGCACGGAGGTGCCACACGCTCAGGGTGCCCCCAGCCGTTGTCACCCTGTGGTGGCTCACGCCGCTGCGTCCCCATGTGGGTGCCAGAGCGCCCGTGGGTGGCGTCCCCATGGACACCCCCTAAGGGACACGAGGGCTGTGGGCACCTGCCCCACGCCTGCGCCGGGAGGGGCTTCACGGGGAGAGCGGATGACAGCTGCTGGGGGGGGGGGGCCGGGAGGGGACACCCGCCCCCGGGGACATTTGAGACGCAGATAGGACGGGCCGGTATCTAAAAATGCCTGCCAGCAGCTGCCGGGAAGGCGGGGGGGCTGCGCGGCCACCCTGGGGCCCCCGAAGGGTGCAGGGAGCCAGGCTGAGGGCTGCCACCTCCAGCACTCACTCGGACCCCCCCTTCTCCCAACAGCACCCCCCCCAAAATCCTGGCACCCTCCTTGTCTCATAGGGTGCACCCAGCCAGGCACCCCTGGGACTGAGCAGCCCCCCAGGGTGACCCCTCCAAACCCGGGGCCTGTGGGGATGCACAGGGACACTGGGGAGCATAGGGATGACCCCCAGGGCTGCAGGGGGGGAAAACACCCGTACGTGGCGGGGGGGCCTTTATCGGGGGCCGGCAGGGCTGGGCGCTTTCTCTGCACCCTAATCTCGGCAGCGCAGGCAGGAGTTTGGCTTGGGAGCAGGCATGCACACAAGAGTGTGCAAGGGCATGCCAGAGCGTGCGCACGCGAGCAAGGGCATGCCAGAGCGTGCAAGAGCAAGCACGTGCTAGCAAGAACGTGCAAGAGCACGCCAGAGCATGTAAGAGTGTGCAAGAGTACACACATGTGAGCACGCACATGCAAGAGCACGCAGTTGCGAGCAAGGACATGCAGGAACATGCCAAAGCATTCAAGAGTGTGCACACAAGTGCAAGGACATGCAGGAGTGCGCAAGAGCGTGCATGTGCAAGCAGATGCATGCAAGGTTGTTTGTGAGCACATGCAGGGCAACGCAAGCATGTGCAGGAGCACATGGGGATGTGTAAGAGCGGGGCACGCAGCCCTCCACACTGCACCCCCGGCACCCCTTGGCTCTGTGCCGCTGCCAGCCAGCACCAGGCTCAGAAAAAAAAAAACAAACAAAAAACAACCATGGGGAACCCCAAATTTTGGGAACCCCCTGGAACTGCGGGTGTGCCGAGCTGTGCCGGGTCTCTGTGCCTGCAACAGCAGCGGGGAGTGAGCATCCTCCTCCTCCTCTGAGCCTCCGGTGGGGCCCTGGGCGAGCCAACACCGTGCGTTGGCGACGCGGGCGCTCTCCGAGCCTTTAAATCTCCCTCTGCCGCACCAGCGCCGCCGGGAGAACAACGGCGCCCAGCAGGGGCCCACCGGCGGCTGCTCCACGCGGGGGTTTGCGTCCCACCACCGCAGCCCCGGCGGCGAGCACCCAGCCTGCGGGCTGCACCCCTCTGCCTTCCCCGGCCACGGCTCGGCGCCGTGAATCAGCACTTCCCGGCCAGGGGCTGGCACCGAGCCGCCGCCGCCGCCAAGGTCCCCCCGCTGTGCCCGGTGTCCGCGTGGAATGTGGGGGTCCCGCCGCGCCCCGAGCCCCTTCCCCGCTCGCCCAGGCTGCATGCAAGTGCCAGCCACCAGCACAGGAGCGGGCACCATTCACCGGAGTGAAGCGCCCCAACAAAGCACCCTGGGGTGCCGGGGTGCTGGCGTTCAGCATCGCCCCGGCTGCTTCATTTTCCCCAGCTTCGTTTTCCCAAAGCAGTCATTTTTTTCCTTTCTAGCCCCGCTGCCAACAGAGGGACGGCCCCGCAGCCACCGGCAGCGCCGCGGGCGTGCGACCAGGGCCGGGAGCAGATGGCACGGCACGGCACGGCTCCGCCGGACCTCGATGCCCAACGCTCGCCCCCCGGGGCCAAGCAGGAGCGGGGCTCTGGGCTGCCCAGGGCTGGGCTGGCCGTCACCGTCACCGCCACCGTCACTGTCCCAGCCGGGCTGTCCGGTGTCACCGAGCCACGCCGCCGTGGCACACACACACGTGCTTACACGCCGCGCGCATTTCTGGCTATAAATAGGCCTGGGCTCAGCCCCGCTCCTGCCCCCGGGGCGGGGGGCACCCAAACCCCCCAAATCTCCATGCAGGGCCCCGAAAGCACCCGGGAACGTGCCACGCACGGGGCTGCTGTCCCGGACACCCCGGCAGCGCTCCCCGCTCGCTCACCCACGACCAGCAGTTATTATCTCACCAAAGCCAGGCGGCTGCGAAATTTCCCCGAAACGCGCGGGACCCTCCCCGGGCACCCCAAATCCCCCCCCCCCCCCCCCAGCATTACAGCCGGGGGGAGCAGCGCAGGCACGGGGCACCCCCGGAGCATCCTCCCCGCCAAGGGCACCCAAACTCTTCTTGGGACCCAAAATCCCACAGGGTGACAGCGTGGGCCAGGGTCACCGTGTCACCGCCGCGGGTCCCCCCCCCCTTCTAAATGCCCCCCCCCGGCATGTCCCACTCCCGGTGCGCAGCCCCCACGGGTGACCCCCCCCCCCCTCCCCACGCATGCCCCCCCCAAAATCCCACAGCGGGAACAGCCCTGGAGGGGGGGCACAGGAGGTGGCGGCCACCCCGGAGGGGGGGGGTGGCAGCGGATCCCCGTGTGTCCCCGCTGCCTGCCGGGGGGGGGGGGGAGGGGTCGCGTCCCGCTGCCGGGGGGGGGGCGCTCACCTGCGCGGGGCGGCGGCGGGAGGGCGAGCGGCGGCGGCGGCGGCGGCGGCGGCGGCGGGCCGGGAGCGGAGCGGGGCGGGGGCAGCGGAGCCGCCGCTATAAATAACATTATCGGGACATTCCTGCCGGGGGCCAGCGGCTTGCCCGGCCCAGATAGCCCCGCTCTGCCCCCCCCCCCCCCCCGGGAGGGCCGGGCGGAGGCGGGCGGGGACGGGCCGCCCGCCCGCCCCGCAATGCAGCACAGCGGCCCCCCCCGGCCGCCGCCACCGGTACCGGCACCGGCACCTGGCGGCGCGGAGCGGCGCGGCGCGGCGCAGCGCCACGGACCCGCCGGCCGCGGGGACCCCCCCCCGGTAGCGCTGGGTGCCCCCCCCCCCCGGTTAGCCCCGGGTGCCCCCTCCCCAGGGTCCCCCCAGGTGCCTCGCGGTAGCCCTGGGCGCCCCCAGCCGGCTTGGGGTGCCCCCAATTAGTCCTGGTACCCCCCCAATTAGTCCTGGGTGCCCCCCCCAATTAGTCCTGGGTGCCCCCCCCAGCCACCTCGCACTAGTCCTGGGTACCCCCAAACAGATTGGATTGTCCCCAGTTAATCCTGGGTACCCCCCCCCCCAATCAGTCCTGGGTAGCCCCCCCCAGGTTAGCCCTGGGGGGTGTCCCCTTATAGCCCCCCCCCAGGTACCTTGCACTAGCCCTGGGGAACCCAGCCAGCTTGGGGTGCCCCCAATTAGTTCTAAGTACCCCCCCAGGCAGCCCTGGGTACCCCCAATTAGTCCTGGGTGCTCCCAATTAGTCCTGGGTACCCCCCCCCCCCCAATTAATAATCCTGGGTGCCCCCCAGTTAGCCCTGGGTGCCCCCCCAGGTACCTCGCACTAGGCCTGGGTACCCCCAGCAAGATTGGGTTGTCCCCAACTAGTCCTGGGCACCCCCCCCCCCCCCAATCACCCCTGGGTACCCGCTAATTAACCCTGGGTGCCCCCCATTAACCCTAGGTGCCCCCTCCCCAGGGCTGCGCACCCCCTCCCCGCTACCCGGGGCGGGGGCGGGGCTACGAACGACCACGCCCCTTTCCCACCCAAACCCCGCCCACTCCCCTCCCTGGGAGGCAACGAAGCGGGGAGGGAACGCCCACTTGCAGCTCTTCGCCACGCCCACTTCCACAGGCCACGCCCGCTTCCGCGAGCCACGCCCGCTTCCGCGAGCCACGCCCACTTCCACAGAAGCCACGCCCATTTCCGTAAGCCCCACCCCCCGCGGCGGAAGTCTCGCGAGAGCGGCGGCGGCGGGCGGGATGTGCGGGGGCTGTGTGGGCACCGAGTTCCCCGAGCGGGTACGGGCGGGGGCTGAGGGGGGGGGGGTGGGGCGTTACCGGCCGTTACGGGGCCGTTACGGGGCCGTTACCGGCCGTTACCGGGCCTCTCGGTGCCTCCCCGCAGGGCACCACCTGCCTGGAGGGCGGCTCCTTCCTGCTCAACTTCGTGGGCTGCGCGCAGTGCGGCCGCCGCGACCTGGTGCTGCTGGGCAACCGCGCCGCCGGCCTGCGGGGCGACGACGAGATCGTCACCTACGATCGTGTGGGGACGGGGGCGGAGGGGGGGGCGACGTGTGGGGGTGATATAGGGGGGGTTGGGGGGCTGGGGGTTACTGGGGAGGGGTCCTGGCGGGGGGTATTGGGGGGTTCTGGTGCTCTTTGGGGGGTTACTTGGGGGGGGGGGGGGGTCCATTGCTCTGGGAGGGGGTGTTGGGGGGTCCTGATGCTCTGGGGGGTTATGGGGTATTTGATGCTCTGGGGGGTTATTTGTGGGGGTGGGGTCTCGTGATTTGTGGGGGTATTGGGGGGGGCCTGGTACTCTTTGGGGGGGGGGTTATTGGGGGCATCTGGTGCTCTTTGGGGTTATTGAGGGGTCCTGGTGCTCTTTGGGGGTGTTGGGGGGTCCTGGTGGTCTGCGGGGTTATGGGGTATCTGGTGCTCTGGGGGGTTATTTGGGGGGGGGTGTCTCGTGCTTTGGGGGGGGTATTGGGGGACATCTGGTGCTCTGGGGGGTCATGGGGGGGGTCCTGTTGCCCTGGAGGGATAATCTGGGGGGTCCTGTTGCTCTGGGAGGGCTCCCTGGGGAGGATCTGGTGCTCTGGTGGGTTACTGGGGGCTCGGGGGGTTATTTGGGGGGGTTGGGTGAGGGTCTGGGGGGCTGCTGCACGCTGAGGTGCCTGGGGGTGAGTTGTGCTTGGGGACCCACCCTGGGGACTGGGGCGGGTAGGGGGGTGTCAGCCCCTCAGGTGGGGGCTCGGGCACCAAAGGGTCTGGGGGTGAGGCTGGGGGTTCCCAGGGACAGCGGTGCCAGGGCTGGGCACGTCCCCTAAACTGCTCCTGCCCCGCAGACCTGTGCAAGAACTGCCACCACCTGATCGCACGCCACGAGTACACCTTCAGCGTGGTGGATGACTACCAGGTACGTCCCCCTGGGGCTCCCCGTCCTCCCGGGGGTCCCCGCTGTCCCCTGGGGTCCCCAGCAGCCTCTCCCCGGCTCCAGAGACGCCCTGAGTCCTGCTGCTGCCCTCCTGCCCTCGCAGCCGCAGGAGGGAGCTGCGCAGCTTCGGAGGCGAGCGCCTCGGGGGCATCTCAGGAGCTCGGCACGCGCAGGAGCTGGAAACAGGAGCCTTGGGCTCACCGCGGCGCTGTCTCAGCGCCGGATTCGCGCTTCCCAGCCCTCCTCCCTGGCGCATTTCCCATTCAGCAGCTAAATGCTGGAAAATGGGCTCCGGGGAAATGGGGTCCCGGGGGATGAAACACGATCCGCCGCGGTCCGATTGCAGTCGGGGATCAGGTGCCGGCCCCGGCTCCGGTTTCCCCAGCGGTGGAGAGGAGTCGGGGAGGGACAGAGCAGCCTGAAAGCCCCGCGGCCGTGTCCCGCTGCAGGAGTACACCATGCTGTGCCTGCTGTGCGGCCGGGCCGAGGACTCCATCAGCATCCTGCCTGACGACCCGCGCCAGATGACCCCGCTCTTCTGAAGCCCGTCTGTGCCCCGGCACAGCCCCCGGCCCCACTCCCCATGTGCCCCACGGAGCTGTGGGACCGCGCTGCTGGCGCTGGGGGGCTTTGTTCCCGCTCCAGTTCAAACCTCCAGCCTGGATGCGGTGGACACCCGATGCTGGATGCTGCCTGCTCTGCTCCAGCACCATGCTGCGCCTGCTCCTGAGCCCCCCTCGCACTGAACAAAGGGAGGGGGCCCAGAAACCCGCCCCCAAAACGGCTCAGGATGGCACAGCCACCTCGTCCTGCCCCAAAGGGGTCCGCATGGGCAATAAATGTGAGCGTGTAACAGCTCGGGGAGCTTTGGGATCGTTCCCCCTGTGTGGATGGGAACAGGAGGGGGCGGGGGTGATTTTCAGCCCCCCGAGCCCCTCCAGCAAAGGGCGCTGGGGCCCTGCTCGGGGATGGAACAGTCTTTTCCCTTCCCACCACCCTTCCTTGTGTCCCAGGCGCACACGCAGCCTCCCAAACCCCACGCCTGAACCATTTCCCCCCCGGGGGGCTGTGTAGCGAGATCGCTGCCCCCCCCCCCAGCACTGCAGTACCCCCCCCCCGTCCTGCTCAGGGGTGTGCATTCCTGGGGCGGGCAGGGCAGGACAGGCAGCACACCCTCACCTTGGGGCTGCCAAAATTTCCCCCCCCCCCCCCCCCCCAGGGTGGGGTTGCAACCGCGCCTGGCTCTTATCCACCCCGCGCAGCCGCTCCCCGGACCCAACCGCCCGCCATGCGCTCGGGCTGGGGGGGACACAAACGGGGGTGCTCGGGCGCTGCCTCCTGCTCCTTTATTGCAGCCGACCCCATCTGGGCGCCCACCACCCCGGTGGCCCCGGCTCGCCGCCACATCGGGCCCCCTCCCCGCGGGGGTTTCAGAGGGGGCCGTCACCCGGCGGAGGGCTGGGGCCGTCCCCGGGGAGGGGGACAGCCCTACTTGGCCAGCTTGAGGAGGCGCTGGATGTCGGGCTCCACCTGGGCGGTGGGCAGGCGGGGGCTGTAGCGGCGGAAAGGTTCCCCCTCGGGGCCCACCAGGAACTTCTCGAAGTTCCAGGAGATGTCGGAGCGCCGCACGGGGCTCCACACCACGAAGCGGGGCTCGGTCATCAGGTGGTCAGGCTCGTCCACCGGGGCGGGCAGGTGGGCTTTCAGGTAGGCGAAGACGGGGTGGGTGTCCTGCCCGTTCACCTGGCACTTCTGGAACAGGGTGAAGTTGGGCTCGAAGCCGCCCCCCGGCCGCACGTGCTTGAGGCAGTTGAGGATCTCCTCGTTGGTGCCGTTCTCCTGGGACGGGGAAGGGGACACCGGGGTTGTGCCGCCGCTGTCCCGAGCACTGGGCTCTGTGCCCCCCCCTGCCCCCCCCCCACCCATGCTGGGCACCTACCTGGTAGCCGAACTGGTTGCAGGGGAAGCCCAGCACCACCAGCCGCCGCGGGTAGCGAGCCTGCAGCTGGTTGAGCTGGGTGTAGTCCCGCACCGTGGTGCCTCAGAGCGACGCCACGTTCTCGATGAGGACCACGCGGCCCCGGAAGACGTTGAAGTCCACCTTCTCCCCCTGCAAGGAGGTGGCGCTCAGGTCGTAGAAGGACTTGGCGATGGGGACGCTCATGGCTGCGGGTGCGCTCCGGATCTGCTGCCCGCCCGCCCGCTGCCCGCGCGCCTTAAGGGCCGCCCGGCGCCCACGTGACGCCACCAAGGTCCCCGCGCCCCGCTGTGACTTGGCAGAAACCGGAGCCGTCCCACCCGCTGGCACCGGCCCAAGGGGACGAGGAAGAGGCAGAGGAAGGCCGGGGCGATGCTCCTACCCGCCTCAATAATTCACACCGCTGCGGCGTGGGGCGCGGGTGCTGTCCCTCTTGGGGCAAGGGTTCCCCGCACAGCTGGAAACAGCTGGGGCGCGGGGAGATAACGGGGTGGTTTGGCTTCGTGGTGTGCTGGGTGCGCCCCGGCAGGCAATGGGGAGGGACGGGTGCCTCCACGCCTCTCCTTCCCTGGCCAACCCGGCCCACTGGAACCAGTGGGCCCTGTCCCAGTGCCCACCCGCAAGCTGGTACCTGCTGGTGCCCACCCATCCCAGTAAGGAACGGCATCCCAGTTCCCACCCATCCTGGTGCCCACCCATCCCAGTAAGGAACAGCATCCCGGTGCCAGCCACCACCCCCGTGCCTACTCATCCCAGTGCCCACCCATCCCGATGCCCACCCACCCCAGTGCCCGCTGCCAGGCTGTTCGATGTCCCTGCATCCCCCCAGCCGCGTCCCCAAGCCAGGAAAGGGGACACCGGCCCGGCCCCTCCATTATTCATCGCCGCTCGGGTTGCCGCGGCCCGGCTTTGCCTGCGGTGCCGAGGACACCGTCCCGGTGGCACCAGACGAGCCAGCTGGGGGGGGGGGGGGCTCCAGCATCTCCTTTATTGTGGAAACCGAGTGTGCAAAACCGGGGGGCGGAGGGGGCGCGGGGTGTGCAAACAGCGCCTGGGGGACCCCCCCACGCACGCCAAGCCCCCCTCCCCAAAACGGGTCTGGCGGCGGCGGGGAGCCGGGGGGTTTGTGTGGGGGGAGGAACGAACGGGCTTCAACACCAGCAGCTCTTGGGGCTGTCCTGCCCCCCCGGGGGCTGCTGCTCGTCCTCCTCCAGCCGGGCCAGGTCGGGGGGCACGGCGGCAGCACGCAGCCCCGCCAGCTCCTTGCGGTGTGCCTGCAGCACCAGCTCCGTCAGCCGCGTGAAGGACTGCGGCGGAAGAGCGGGGGGTGAGCCCGGGGGGGCCGGGAAGGAGAGGGGGGGGGCACACCCCGGCTGCCTCTCCTTTCCCCCCCCCCTTCAGCCCACGCACCTCCTTGATGTTCAGGTTGCTGCAGGCACTTGTTTCGTAGAAGTCCATGCCGTACTCCCCTGGCCAGCTGCAAGGCGAGGGCTCGGCGGCGCCGATGTGATTTTGGGGGTTGGGGGGGCGGGGGGTTCGCCCCCTCTCCCCCCTCCCCAACCTCCCCCCTCCAGCCCCTCTGCTCCCCGCAGGCACGTGGACAGACGGACGGCAAGCGGTCCCGTGGGGTGCGACCCCAGGGCCATGCGCTGGGTGCCGTGGGGGGATGGGGGGGGCATTAGGGGGGACACTGGGCATTTTGGGGGGCAGACAGGGGGGTCCTGGCCACGCTGGGGGTGCAGGGGGGGCCCTGGGCTATAGGGGAGACCGCAGGGGGGTCGGGGGTCCCTTGCCATGCCGGGAGGGAGCACAGGTGGCCTGGGGATGCTTGGGGTGCAGGGGGCCCTGGGGGGGGCCGCTGGGCTTTTTTTTGGGGGGGGCGGACATGCTGGGGGTGCCTGCCCCCCCCCAGCTCACCTGCAGCAGCCCTTGCTCTTGGCCACTTGCCTCTTGTGCTCCTCGTCCGCCTTGTTCCCGATGAGGATTTTCTGGACGCCGTCGGGCGCATACTGTGTGTGTGTGGGGGGGTGTGCATCAGCACCCCCCCCCCAGTAAAAAACCAGCGTGTCACCGCTTCGGGGGACCCCCCCAAAACCCTCACCTCATCCACGTCGCTGGCCCACTTGACGATGTGCTGGTACGAGCGCTCGCTGCCGATGTCATACACCAGAAAGATGCCCTGTGGGAGAAGCACCGGGGAGGGGGGGGCAGTATTTTTCCCCCACCGCCCCCCCCCCCCCCCCGTGCCTCAGTTTCCCCCTGCCATGCCCCTACCTGTGCCCGCCGGTAGTACTGCTTGGTGATGGTCTGGTACCGCTCCTGCCCCGCCGTGTCCCTGGGGGACATGGGGGGGAGGTCGGGGGGGCCCCGTTGCTTGCTCCAGGCTCCAGCCCCACCCCGGGGGGGGGGGCACATCAGTGGGGTGCGGCCCCCCCCGGCACTCACCAGATCTGGATCCGCACCTTGATGCCGTCCACCTCGATGGTCTTCATCTTGAAGTCCACGCCTGGCCAGGCCGGGGGCACGCGGGGGGTTTTGGGGAGAGCGGGGGGATTTGGGGGCAGGGCTCTGCCCTGTGCCCCCCCCCCCCCCCCCGGTGCACCCCCCGGCCCACGCTGTGCCTCCAAGCGGAGCCCCCCGGTGCCCCAAGGTGCCGGAGCTCTGCGATGCCCCCGGTGCCGGCCGGGCTCCCCCCCACCTCCCCCGCCGCCCCGGTGCCCGCCGCTCCTCGCTTTTCCGGTTCCCAGGTGCCCCAGCTGCCGGCGGTGCCCCCGGTTCCCCGGCGCTCCATCCCCGGTGTCCCGTTTTTCCCAGCGCGGCGCATCCCCGGTGCCCGCGGCTTCCCCGCTCCCGGCGGCGGGGCGCGGCGGCGGCTCCCCGGTGGTGCCGCGGTGCTCCCGGTGCCCCCGTTTTTCCCGTTGTTTTTTTTTTTTTTTTTTTTTTTTTTTTCCCCCCCCAGCGCTGCGGCTTCCCCGGTGCCCCCCGTTCCCTGCCGCTCGCGGCTCCCCGCTGCCGCGCGTCCCCCGGTGCCGGTACCGATGGTGGAGATGTGCGCGGGGTGGAACTCGTTGTCGGTGAAGCGGCAGAGCAGGCAGGTCTTGCCCACGCCCGAGTCGCCGAGCAGCAGCAGGCGGAAGAGCACGTCGTACTGCTTGGCCATGGCGGCCCCGCGCCGCCGCCGCCGCCGCCGCCGCCGTTACCGGGGGCGGGTTCCTGCGCCGCCGCTCCGGGCGGCCGGGCTGGCACCGGGGCGGAGCGCGGGGATGCGCCGGGGGGACGCGGGGATGCACCCGGGGGGACACGGGGAGGCACCGGGGGGGGGGACACCGGGAGGCACCGGGGGGACACCGGTGGGGGCACCGGGAGATGAGCCGGGGCACCGGGAGGCAGCGCGGGGCTGCACCGGGGGTGGGGGGCAGCTGGGGGTGCGCTGGGGACCGGGGGGGACACCGGGGCTGGAGCAGGGGACGGGGGTGGACGGCGGGGGGATGCAGCTGGGGGGACACAGGGATGCGAGGGGGGGCACCGGGGGGGCACCGGGAGGTGCCCTGGGGCATGGGGGTGCACCGGGGGGCTATGGGGACAGAGAGACGTGGGGATGCACTGGGGAGGGACACCCGGGCATGGACCTGGGGACACTTGGGGGTGGGCTTGGAGGTGAGGGGCCCAGAGCAGGGCAGCGTGGGGCAGCCCCACGTGCAGTAGGGCCTGGCCCGGGCCTCGTAGTGCGGTGCAGCCCGGTGGTGGCACGAGGAGACGGAGCAGCACAGCGGTGGTGCAGCCACGCAGCGACGTGGGGCAGCGGCACGGTGCAACGAGGCAGGGCTGCACACAGCGATGCAATGCCACCGGGACAGTGGCATGGGGAAGCATCGCACGCAGTGATGCAGCAGCACAGCACAGGGCAGCGACGCCGTGCAGCGGGGCCGTGCAGCGGGCTACCCGGCAGCACCGTGATGTGGAGGTGCAGCGCGGAGCAGCACAGCAGAGCGAACATGGTGCCCCAGCAGTGCAGCACGACGCCGCGGCGCCATTGCACGATGGTGTGACACAGTGCAGCAGTGCGATGGTGCAATGTGGTGCGGCAGTGCGATGGTGCAACATGGAACAGCCGTGCAATGGTGCAACGTGGTGCAATAGTGCAATGTGGCGGAATAGTGCAAACGTGCAACACAGAGCATCCGTGCAACAGTGCAACAGGGTGCAGCTGTGCAACGGTGCAGCGTGGTGCAAGAGTGCAATGTGGTGCAGCAGTGCAATGTGGCACAGTAGTGCAATGGCACAACATGGTGCAGCTGTGCAATGGGGAACGTGCCCCAGAAGTGCGATGGTGCAATAGCGCAACACGGTGCAGCAGTGCAATAGTGCAACGCGATGCAATACTGCAGCGTGGCGGAATACTGCAAATGCGTAATATGGAGCAGCCGTGCGACGGCGCAACACGGTGCAGCTGTGCAATGGGGGCAACCTGGTGCAATAGTGCGAGGTGGTGCAGCTGTGCAATGGCACCACGCGCCCCAGCAGCGCAACGGTGCAATGGTGCAACGCGCTGCAGGGTCGCAGCGGCACAGCGCGGCAGCGGCAACGTCGCGACGGGCTCCGGCGACACGCGCCGGCAGCGCGCCGAGCACGGAGCCCTGCATCCCGGCATGACGTCACGGCGCGGTGACGCCACGCGGTGACGTCACGCGGCGGACGCCGCGCCCGCCGCCCCGGCCGACTCCGTCGCCCCGCGCAACGCGCGCGCGCCGGTCCCGGGCCGGGTGGTGGCGGGGGGGGGGGGGGGGGGCGTGGCCAGGCGGGGCGGAGGGGGCGTGGCCAGGGCGCGGAGGGGGCGTGGCCAGGCGGGCGCGGAGGGGGCGTGGCCGCGTGTCCCCGCCCGGCCGCCGTCGGCCCCGCTGCCCCCGCCCGGGCCGGCCGCAGCATGGCGGGAGCCTGCCCCGGGAGCCCCGGCGGGCGGCGGCGGCTGCGGGACGACGGCGTGAGGACGCACACCTCCAGCGAGCAGGTGCCGCCCGGGGCCGGGGGCTGGGGGCTGGAGGGGGCCCACGGGCACGGAGCTGGGGGACCGGGGACCGGGGGCGCTGGGGTCGGGGGACCCGTGGGGCTCGGGACCGGGGGACTCGGGGCCGGGGGGGCTCGGGACCGGGGGTCTTGAGGGCCAAGGGTCCTCACGGGCACGGAGCTGGGGGACCGGGGGCTGAAGGGGCTCGGGGGCGGGGGGCTGGGGGCGGGGGGCTTGGGGGCAGGGGGGGCTTGGGGTCGGGGGTCTGGGCCCGAGGGACTCGGGGATGGGGGGGCCCGAAGCTGGGGAGGGCCGGAGCTTGGGGGCGGGGGTCCGGGGGCTCGAGGAGCACGAGGATGGAGCTGGGGGACCGGGAGCTGAAGGGGTTTGGGGGCAGAGGGGGCTCGGGGTCCCAGGTCTGGGGCCGAGGGGCTCGAGGGGCTTGGGGCTGGGGAGGGCCGGAGGTGGGGGTCTGGGGTCTGGGGGGGCTCAGGACCGGGGGTCTGGGGGCTCAAGGAGCACGGGCACGGAGCTGGGAGGCCAGGGGCTGAAGGGGCTCAGGGTCTGGGGACGGAGGGACCTGTGAAGCCTGGAGCCGGGGGTCCGAGCTCCAAGGGGCATTGGGGCCGGGTACAAGAGAGGCAGGGGGGCGAACGCGCCCCCCACCCCGATCCTGGGATGCCCCCCGCAGGGTGAAAGGCGTTGCCCAGCCAAGAACCCCGGCTGCGCCTCTTGCATCAGTGCCCTCAGCCCCCGGGGATGTTGTGCAGGGCGGGGAGGGTTCCGTGAGGCTTTGACCTTAAACCCAAAACGGGTGGAAGCTGCTGGAAGGCGCCGCGGGGCCGGGTGCAGGGAGGCAGCTCCCGGCGGCGCTGACCCGGGTGCTCGCGGTGCCGCAGAGCAAAGTGGAGGACATCGTGCAGGAGGTGTTCGACGCCTACAAGACGAACCACCACGCCGCCCAGTAAGTCCCCACCATGCTCCCTCCACTTGCGGGAAGTTGGAATAAGGATAAAGAGCAATAATAGGGGAAAAAAAAAAAAAAAAAAGCCAAAATTCTGGCTCTGGCGGCCAACGGGTCCCGGGGCTGGAGCTGGCGGCGCTGCGACGCCGCGCCCTGCCTGCCTTGCAGATTCGTCCTGCAGCGGGAGAAGCACTTCCATTACCTGAAGAGAGGCCTCCGGCAGCTGAGTGAAGCCTACGAGGTACCGGGCACGGCCCCGGCGTTCTGCCCCGGGGCTCCCCGCCTGGGCGATGCCTTCAGCCTCTGGGTGCTGCTTTAATTATCACCGGGTGTTTCTCGCCCCGAATCCCTCGCTGCTGGCTGTCGGGTGGCCCTGGGGCAGGCGGAGCAGTTCCCGTGCTGCTTGCGGGTCCCCTTGGGTCGTGCCTGTCCCCACAGGGTGCCCCAGAGCTGCGGGTTTGGGGGTTCTGTCTGGCCCCTCTCCCTGCCTCCTGCCCGTCCCCTCTTGTCCCCGCAGTGTCTGGACGCCAGCCGCCCCTGGCTCTGCTACTGGATCCTGCACAGCTTGGAGCTGCTGGAGGAGCCCATTCCCCAGGCGGTCGCCTCTGAGTAAGTCACCCCTGGTTCCTGCGGGGCGCTGGGGGGCCCGGGCACCTCGGTGCTGACACCGGGAGCACCCCCCCGAGCTGGGTCCGACCCGCAGCACCCCCGGGAGAAGGCAGCTGCTCCGCGTGCGCCCACGTGAGCCCGGAGGTGCCTGCTCCCGTGTCCGCCCGGCACAGCCAGGGCCACCTCCTGCCATCCCCGTGGCCCTGGCGCCAGCACAAAAGTGCTTTGTGTCCTTCGGGGCCGTCAATGCTGCCCATTCTTGCTGGGCGGCACGGCTCGTGCTGTCTCATGACAGAGGGGGGAGATAGGGGACCTGGCTTCAACCTCCTGGGGGGGCACGGGGGCTGTCCCCTTCTCCCAGGTTCTCCCTCGCTCAGGTGGGGGATGTCCCCGTGTCACGAGCAGGTTGAAATCCTCCGGAAGCTCCTGGGGATGTTCAGCCAGGTCTGAAACCCTTCGCTGCTGGGGGAAGCGCTGAGGGAGGGGTCTGCCCGCTCAGGGGAGGGCTCGGTGCCACCGCCAGCTCCTGCCGTCACCCGCGGTGGCTCGTCCTCCTGCCCACCCCACCTTGGTGGCCGTTTTGGGGTCCCCTCCCCAGCTGTTCTGCTTGTCCCCGCAGCGTCTGCCAGTTCCTGAGTCGCTGCCAGAGCCCGCAGGGCGGCTTCGGGGGGGGCCCCGGCCAGCACCCCCACCTCGCCCCGACCTACGCCGCCGTCAACGCGCTCTGCATCATCGGCACGGAGGAGGCGTTTGGCGTCATCGACAGGTACAGCGGGGGGCCAGCACGGCGCGGGGGCTGCAGCGGGGTGGGGGCCGGGTCCGCGCTGCCCCTCGTACCCGCGTCCCGCAGGAAGAAGCTCCTGGAGTACCTGCACGCGCTGAAGCAGCCCGATGGCTCCTTCCTCATGCACATCGGCGGCGAGGTGGACGTGAGGTGGGTGAGCGCCGTGGGGGATGAGGCACCTGCCCCACAGCGGGTCTCTGCCCCCCACCGCAGCGCGGGGTGAGACCCGCGGAGCCCCCAGGGCTGGGGACGGGGCAGGCGCCTGCCGCAGCCCCGAGCCCCCCTTCTCCCGCAGGAGCGCCTACTGCGCCGCCTCGGTGGCGTCGCTCACCAACGTCCTCACGCCCGCGCTCTTCGCCGGGACGGCCGAGTGGATCGCGAGGTGAGGAGCCAGCCGAGGGGGCGCAGGGGACGGTGGGTGCCCCCCCCCTGCAGGTGCCATCCTCAGCGTCGCCCCCGCGCAGGTGCCAGAACTGGGAGGGCGGCATCGGCGGGGTGCCGGGCATGGAGGCCCACGGCGGGTACACCTTCTGCGGCGTGGCGGCGCTGGTCATTCTCAAGAAGGAGCACCTGCTGAACCTCCGCAGCTTGCTGGTGAGTTTTGGGGGGGGCCCTGGGCTGCCGGGGGATGTCCCCGTCCTCGCAGTGCCACCCGCTCCCCTCTGTCCCCTGCAGCACTGGGTGACCGGCCGGCAGATGCGCTTCGAGGGCGGCTTCCAGGGCCGCTGCAACAAGCTGGTGGACGGCTGCTACTCCTTCTGGCAGGCCGGGCTGCTGCCCCTGCTGCACCGCGCGCTCCACGCCCGGGGTGAGTCGGCAGCGGGCGGGGGTCACCGGCTTCGTCTGCTTCTAAAATTGGCTGCGGGGAGGGGAGAAACGGGCGAGTTTTAGCAAGGAAACAAACTGCGGAACAACTGGAGGGTGGTGCGGCAGGCACGGGAGGGACCTGATGGGCTTCCCTGAAGGCTTTTTTGTGGCAGAAAGGGGCTTCTGGGCAAACATGCCGGTGTTTCCCGGGGCGGGGGAGATTTGCTCTCATCCCGAGGCCCCCCAGGCGTTTCACTGCCCGCCTTGCCCCCGCAGACGACGCGGCGCTCAGCATGGCACGCTGGATGTTCGACCAGTCGGCGCTGCAGGAGTACATCCTCCTGTGCTGCCAGTGCCCGGCCGGCGGGCTGCTCGACAAGCCGGGCAAGTGAGTACCCGAGGCGGGGGGGGCGGCCTCGCGCCCCCAGTCCCCCCCCCTGCTCAGCGCCCCCGGGTTCCCCCCACCAGGTCCCGGGACTTTTACCACACCTGCTACTGCCTGAGCGGGCTGGCCATCGCCCAGCACTTCGGCAGCGGCGACCTCCACCACGAGGTGGTCGTGGGCGTCCCCGAAAACCGCCTGGTAGGTGCTGCCATCCCCGGGGCGGGGGGGGGGGTCTGCAGGGCGGGCAGGGCCCCCACGCCGGGGATGTTCCTCTGCCGGGCCTGGCTCAGGTGCCTTCTCCTCCGCTCCGGCAGCAGCCCACGCATCCTGTCTACAACATCGCCCCGGAAAAGGTGGTGAAGGCGGTGATGCACTTCTTGCAGCAGCCCGTGCCCAGCCTGGAGGCGGCGGGGGTAAGGGCCCCGCTCCCCCTCGGACGGCGCGGCCAAGCAGAGCGAGGTCCTCAGGGTGCTAGCGATACCAAAAAAAAAAACAAAAAAAAACGGCCGGCCACCACCGCTGCCGCCCTCCCCGGCGGGAGCTGAGGGCGCCGCGGGTGGCGTGGCATCAATAAAGCAGAGCTGACACCCGCCCTCGGCTGTGCGCGGGGTGAGTAGGAGCACGGAGCGGCGCGGAGCTGCCGCCGGGGGACGCGGGGTTTCCAGCCCCGACCCCGCGCCGCCCCGGATGCGCAGGGAGCTGCTCCCCCCACTCCCCCCCCCCAGCAGCACCAAGAACACGCGGCCACCACGGGGAAGGATAAAATAAGTTTTTTTGTTTTTATTATTTATAGTCTTATAGTAAAGGGAAGCCTTAACTTGCAAGACAACTCTGGGCAGTATGTACAACATACTTTAGATCCATGGAATGAACGGCGTTAAAAGGGGGACGGGGTCACCTACGGGGACAGTTCAGAAAATGACACAGAGGTGGGAGGGGGGGCTCGGGGATGTGTGTGGGGGGGGGAGGGGGGAGGTGGGGGACGGGGAAGGACGCACACGCAGACCACCCAGCCCGAGCCCTGCAGCTCTGTGCCGTGGAGGGCGGGGGGCGCCGTCCCCGCGGCGCGGCGGGGGGCCAGGTGGAATTGCACACGCAGAAAATAAATAGCGAGACCCCCCCCCGGCGCTGGCCGGAGGGCAGGGGCCCCCGCAGGCGGGTGGGGGACGGGGGCCGCCCGTCTCCTGCACAGCCTCGTGCTCAGCTCTGGGCTGCAGTGGTCCCTGGGTATAAATAGAAATGCTCATATAAAATCGAAGAGGGGGGGGGCGCGGAGAGGGGCTCGCTAGCGGCGGGGGGGCGGTGGGGGCATCTCCGTGCGGTCCCCAGGCCCCCCCAAGTCCGTCGGGGCGCGGGGGGGCTGCGAGGCCGCAGTCCGAGAGCCCCGAGGAGAGAAGGACGAGTCCTTACGGGGCCGGCGGGCGGGCGCAGGCCCCGGCGCGGGGGTGGCAGTGGCGGCGGGGGGGGGCAGCCTAGCTGGCCTCCATGCGCAGCTTCTTCCTGCTCTGCGGCTCCTCGGGCTCCGAATCGGAGCTGGAGTCGGAGCCACCGTCGAAGGCGGAGATGGCGCTGCCCTTGGGGTTGGTGTAGAGGCTGTTGTCCGACGAGGGGTAGTTGGCCTGCAGCTGGGCGCTCGACCGGGCTTTCTCCAGGGCGCGCACTGCAAGGCAGGGCCGTGTTGTCACCCCGGGGGGGGGTGCCACCACGTCCCGTTCCCCGCCCCCCCCCGGCACGCAGCCCCGCTCACCTTGCTGCTCCAGCAGCGCGTTTTGCCGCTTGAGGTCGTCGATGTCCTGCTGGTGCGTGTGGTTTTTCCGGCGCATGTACTGGATGTACTCTGTGGCTTTGTCCAGGATTTGGGCCCGGGATGCCTGTAGCAATAGTGGGAAGCGGCACGGGGCGAAATAAAGACCTTGGCTCCGCAGGGCTCCGCGGGCTCTCCTGCCGCAGCACCGGGGGCTTTGCCGCGTGGAACCCCAGCAGGATCCCTCCCGCTCCTCTCGGGGACCCCGCGCAGATCCCCAGGGGGTGGGCCCCCCGCAGGGGCCGTGCTTTCAGGGCCGCCAGCACCCTCGTGGCTGCGTTGTCATATTTCTGCCCTGGCCGCGCCATCGCCCTGCCTGTGCCAAACCCTTGGCCGGGTGACGTTGGGACGGGCGAGGCAGGAGGAGGAAGCAAAGCTACCTGAAGGGGGGGGGGGGGGGAGGGAGAGCAGGGAGGGAAGCTGGAGCGAGCACCCAAAAACGCCACCCCCCCCCCTGCCCTGCGTCGCGCTCCACAACCTCACCTTCTCTCCCTGCAGGGAGGGCACGGAGTCCCGCAGGCTGTGGAAGCTGTCCTTGATGTGGTCCCGCCGCTTGCGCTCCAGCGCGTTGTGGTGGGCTCGTTTGTCTGCCTGCGGGGGGGTGGGGGACGGGACGGGACGACAGACAGACAGACAGACAGACAGACGGACACAGCGTGTGACCCAGGGTCACGGGGTGCGTGCGGGGAGGGGTCACGGGGCCACCCCGGCAGCACTTTCGGTTTCCCCGTGGCACAGCCCGTGGGTGGCTTCCTGGTGCAGGGGGAAGCGCTGGAGCCTGCAGCGGAGCTGGGGGGCCCCGTCTGGGGGTGGCCCTAAAAGGGGGGCAGCAGCTTTGCCACCACCCCCCCTTCCCCCTTCCCCTCAGGAAGAAAAAGGCACAAACCCCTCAAATCCCCCCTCAATGAGACACAGCTCCACCCCCCCCCCCACAAGCTGTGGCCCCACATCCCGTGCCCCCCCCCCCCCCCAAAAAGAGCAAGTGTTGTCTGTCGCAGCCCCCCCAAGCACAGCCACTTGTTGTGGGATCCCCTTAAAACAGACCCAGCCCCCCCCCACCTCCCCAGGACACAAACCCCATGGGCGCCCTCCCCAGTCACCACCCAACAATCAGCGATCCCTGATCAAAACCCTCAGATCCCCCCTAAACACCCCAAACCCACTGCCCCACGGGCATCCCCCAGAACCATAACCCAACACAGCCTCCAGATCCCCCCCAGGACAGCCCCCGGATCCCGTCAAATGCTCCCCCCAGATAACACAGCCCACAGGCACCCCCAAACATCCCCCCAGATTCCCCCCCCCCCCCCAAATAACGACGCCCCCAAGATTCCCCCAAATACAGCCCTCAGATCCGCCCAAACACCTCCCCAAATAACAGCCCCAAGTTCCCCCCCAATTCCGGACCCCTCTCAGCCCCCCCAATAGCAGAACCCCCACATCCCCGTAACCACCCCCAGGCCCCCCCCCCACCTCCCCAATACCATCCCCCACCCCCCTAATAGCACCCCCCCAATAGCAGACCCCCCCCGAACTCCAACAGCAGAGCCCCCAGATCTCCCCCCCCAAACACCCCCCAGGCCCCCCCCACCCCCAATAGCACCCCCCCAGACCCCCCCTCAATAGCAGATCCCCATAAACACCCCCCTAGATACTCCCACCCCCCTGATACCACCCCTCCAGACCCCCCCCCAATATCAGAGACCCCAGATTCCCCCAAACACCCCCAGAACCCCCCAACCCCCCCCCCCCAGGCCCCCCTAATACCTCCCAAGACCACTCCAAGCCCCCCCAACCCCCCCCAGACCTCTTCAACCCCCCCAGGCCCCCCCATTACCCCCCCAGACCACTCCAACCCCCCCAGACCCCCCCCCCAATACCTCCACAGATCCCTCCAACCCCCTTCAGGCCCCCCAAATCCCCCCCCAGGCCCCCCCAATCCCCCCACAGCACCCCCCCAGACCCCCCAATACCTCCCCAGACTTCTCCAACCCCCCCCGGCCCCTTCAATCCCCCCCCCAAGCCCCTCCAATCCCCCCTCAGACCCCCTCAGCCCCCCCCAAAATCCCACCCCCACAGCCCTCCCCCCCCCCCCCCGTGCCCCCCCGTACCGCTGACTGGAAGCGGGGCTGCTCCTCCTGAGGGGCCGCAGGACGGGGGCGGGGGGGGGGGGGGCGCGGAAGGAGGCGGGGGAGGGGGGGGGGGAGAGAAACCAAGCGTTACCGCTCCGCCGCCGCCACCCGGGCAGCGGCGGGGGGCACGGGGAAGGGGGGCGGCGGCGGACTCACGTCGCTCTCCACCTCGATGTCGTCGTTGTCGCTCATCGCTGCCGGCCGGAGAGCCGCGGGCCGCGCCGCCACAACAACAGCGCGCAGCGCGCCTGCGCCGCGCGTGACCGCCCGCCCGCCCGCGCGCGGGGCGTTGTGGGGCGGGGAGTTCGTAGGGGTAACACGGGGATGGGAGGGGGTGGGGCGGGGGACTACAGCTCCCGGCGGGCAACGCGCGCAGCGTTGCCCGCCGGGAGCTGTAGTCCCCCGCCCCACAAGCGGTAGGCGAGCGGAAGCGCCGCGCCCGCTCCCTCATGGAGGGCGGTGGGGGCGCCGCGACGCGAAGGCAGCGAGAGGCGGCGCCGGGGGCGGCTTTGTGGGGCCGGGGGGCGGCGGGGGGCTCCGGGACGGCGTCCCGGGGAGGGGGGGCCCGAGGGTGTCGGGGGGGTGTGAGGGTGAGGTGTGAGGGGTTTGGGATCTCTGAGGGATTTGGGATCTCTGAGGGGGTTTGGGATTTCTACGGGGGTTTGGGAGTTTTGTAGGATTTGGGATTTTTGCAGGGATTTGGGATTTCTGAGGGAGTTTGGGGTTTCCGAGGGGATTTGGGGTTTCTGCGGGGGTTTGGGATTTTTGCGGGGGATTTGGGATTTTTGTGGGGGATTTGGGATTTCTGCAGGGGTTTGGGACTTCCGGGGATTTGGGCTTTCTGCAGGGATTTGGGGTTTCTGTGAGGTTTGGGCATTCTGAGGGATTTGGGATTTTTGTGGGGCTTTGAGATGTCTGTGGGGATCGGGTATTCTGTGGAGATTTTGGGTCTGTTGGGGATTTGGGCTTTCTGAGGGGTTTGAGATGGCTGTGGGTATCTAGGATTTCCATGTGAATTTGGGTTTGCTGTGGGCATTGGGGATTTCTGTGGGGATTTGGGATTTTTGAGGGGTTTGGGATTTCTCCAGGGATTTAGGATTTCCATGGGAATTTGGGCTTTCTGCGGGATTTAGGCTTTGCTGTGGGGATTTGGGATTTCTGCAGGGATTTAGGATTCCCATGGGAATTTGGGTTTTCTGCAGGACTTGGGCTCTGCTGTGAAGATTTGGGATTTCTGCAGGACTTGGGCTTTCTGCGGGATTTGGGCTTTGGCATGGGGGCTTGGGCTTTGCTGGCACAGGCCACGTCTAATCTGTTCCCTCCCCCTCGTCTTTCGGCAGCTCGTCCCTGCCATTGGCCTCGGCCGGGTGCCGGTCGTCGTCCTCGTGGCGGCTCGCCCCCTCACCCTCCGAAGCGGTTTCATCGGAGTCGTCATCCTCCAGGTAGCGGTAGCCCTTCATCTTGTGGCGCGGGCGGGGGATGCGGGGCAGGCGGTAGGACACGCGCTGAGCCAGCTTGCGCTCCATCCACAGGTAGGAGCCGGCCGCCAGCCCCAGCGCCAGCAGCATGATGGAGAGCTTGGCCTGCGGGACAGCGGCGCTCAGCGGCCGGCCGGCCCCGCACAGCCCAGGATCTCCCGTCCCCGCTCACCTTCATGGGCAGCCCCGACCACAGGTACACGGCGAAGATGGCCAGCGCCTGCCACCAGTGGTAGATGGTGAAGACGAAGTCTTGGCGCTCTTTGTCCTCGTACAGCATGCCCAGGAGGACTGCGGGAGGAGACGGGTGCGGGCCATCAGTGTCCCCGTCCCATGCCGGGGTCCCCTCTCGAGGCACTGCGGGTGCCCTGCTCTTTGCTTGTGGGCCCACAGAGCTGGGCACCGCCACGCCGAGGTGCCGGGGGACGCGAGGAGAGGACGTGTCGGGGAGCTGGGCACAACCTGGCCACACCAGGGGACACGAGGCTGCGCCGGCACCTTCCCGGTACTCACTGCTAATGCCGGTCTTGTTGAGGGCGCTGCCCATGCCCCAGAGCACGGCTATGGAGTAGAGCAGAGGTGCCTGCACCACATGCCGGGGCTCGGGCGCCCAGCAGAAGAGCGTCACCAGGATGGCGGCGTGGACGAAGGCTCCGGCCAGCAGCGGGCACTGCCGCCGCAGGCGCAGCGTGCAGAGTGCCAGGCTGGAGCAGGCGGAGGCGGAGAAGCCGTAGGCCATGAGGAGGTATGCCAGCTTCTCCAGCCCCAGGGCGCACACGCCGTAGTTCTGCAGTGACGACAGGCTCAGCGTCGCCCGGCCGCGCCGTCCCCCCCGCCGCCACCCCGATCCCGTCCCCGCGCCATACCAGGGAGAAGCCGGTGCAGACGAAGAGCACCTCGAAGCCGCTGTAGATGAAGAAGGGGAGGAGGTGGCGGAGGCGGTAGTCCCGCATGTGCTTGAAGGGCAGCTGGAAGATGTTCCCCCAGCCGATGCTGCGCAGGTCGATCTCCTCGGTGGGCCGGTAGGCCGAGCCGCACAGCAGCAGGACCTGATCGTGGCAGCAGCAGCCGGTGAGGCACCGGTGGCCGCCCAGCCCCTCCCGCCCGGCCCCACACTCACCACCAGCATGGCGAGGAAGGCGGCCGCCATCAGGGCGCTCTCCACGATGATGAGGTTGACGCTGCGGGGCAGGCTGTGCAGCACCGTCTTGTTGAAGCCGGGCAGCGTGCCGTGGCTCAGCGTCCCTGCGGGGTGCACGCCGCGGTTCAGCACCCACCGGGACAGTGCCCGCCGCCCCGCACCACCCTCTGCACTCACCACAGTGCTTCACCCCGTATAGCGTGTGGTTGAGCTGGTACAGGTAGTTGTTGAGGAAGAAGAGCATGGGCATCTGTGCGCAGACGAAGCTCAGCTGCGGGACACGGAGCAGGGGGGTGCTCAGCCTTGAGCTGTCCCCTGTGTCCCCTCCCGGTCCCCACCGTGCACCCCGCTGGCCCTCACATGGAAGCAGGCGTAGAAGATGGTCTGGAAGATGACGATGTAGGTGCTGCAGGCGCCCCGCGGTGCTTGCCGCTGCTCCTGCACGTGCTCCTCCTTGTAGTTGGCGTACTCGTAGTACTTCTGCGCCATCCTGCAGCGGGACGCGGGGGTCAGCCCACCCCCCGATCCCCCCTGCCCGCCCGCTCCCCGCTGCCTACCGCGTGATGTAGTGGCCCATGGAGGCCCAGAGGGGCACGATGGCCACCCCGATGGCCACGGCGGAGGGCACCAGCGTGAAGTAGCGCTCCCAGTAGTTGCTGGAGACGAAGAGGGCGTAGATCCCCACGGCCAGGAACATGGTCCACTTGGTGCCGAAGAAGCGGATGAGGACGGGCGTGTAGAGCAGCGCCGCCACCGGCGTGACGTTGATGCCCATCAGCACCTTGCGGTCGATGTCCTCCAGCTCCATGTTGCTGTACTTCACCTCCCGGTAGGTCTCGTCGTAGTGCAGGATGAGCTGCATCTGCAGCAGGCCTGGGGGGGCCCCAAGCAGCCGTCACACCGCTGCCCCCGCACCAAGGGGATTGTCCCCGGGGGTCCCCAAGGGGCCAGGGCCGTACCCAGGTAGACGCCGTAGGTGAGCGTGGCGGCCAGGCTGGCGGCCAGCACGTTCTTCACCACGCCGAGGCGCTTGCGGCGGAAGTACTTCTGCTCCTCCTCCTCCTCGTTGTAGTCGGGGTGCGTCCCCACCACGTCGTCCAGCTGCGGGCACCCCCCGGTCAGCCCTTGGGGTGCCTCCACTAGTGGGGAGCCCCCCCTTGGCCTCGTGTGCCCCCCCCTCACCTGCATCTCGGCGCCCAGCCCCTCGCCTGCTGCCAACTTGGCCGCATCCTGGCAGCAGCTGGGCTCTTCCTCCATCGCTGCGTCTGTGGGGCAGACTGGGGGTGTCAGGGGGGTGCTCCATGTATCCCGCACCCCAAAATCCTGCACTTGTGCCTGGCACCCCAAAACCATGCACTGCTTGTGTCCTGCATCCCCAGACCCTGCACCCACGTGCTTTGCACCCCCACATCCAGCACCCCTACACTGGCACCCCTGTGCCCTGCACCCCTAAACCCTGTGCCCACTCTGTCCCCACACAGTGCACCCCCAAACCCCACACCCTTGTGCCGGCCACCCCCAGGTCCTGCACCCCCAGCCATTGCACCCTGCACCCCCAAACCCCGCACCCTTTCGCTGGGCACCCCCAGACCCGGCACCCCCAAACCCTGCACCCATTCTTTCTCCATCCTCACACTGTGCACCCCAAAACCCTGCGCCCCCAGACCCGGTGCCCCCAAACCCTGCACCCTGCATCCCCGAACCCTGCGCCCGTTCTTTCTCCATCTTCACGCCGTGCGCCCCCAAGCCCCGCACCCTCGTGACCCGCACCCCCAGGCCCTGCACTCAGCACCCCAGGCCCTGCACTCAGCACCCCAAGCCCCGCACCCCGTGCCCCCAGCCCCGTACCCCCGGTACCGACACCCCGGACCCGCCGCCGCGCTCGGGCCGGCCGGGGCGGAGCCGCCGCCGCT
>NW_026109783.1:0-25000 GCF_013377495.2 Cygnus atratus
TCTGGACTCATTCGTATCACTCCATGTCATACTTGTGCTGGGGGTCCCAGAGCTGAATGCAGGACTCCAGGTGGGGTCTCACAAGAGCAGAGTAGAGGGGGAGAATCACCTCCCTTGACCTGCTGGCCATGCTTCTTTGGATGCAGCCCAGCCAGCATACAGTTGGCTTTCTGGGCTGCAAGCACACGACTGGCTCATGTTGAATTTCTCATCAACCAACACCCAAGGCCCTTCTCCACAGAGGTGCTCTCAATCCATTCTCTACCCAGCCTGTATTTGTGCTTAGGGGTGCCATGCAACTCTTTGAGTGCAACCAGCCAGCCAGTTCCCTACTCACTGAGTGGCCCATACATTAAATTCATTCTCTCCAATTTAGAGACAAGGATATCATGGGGGACAGTGTCAAATGCTTTGCACAAGTCCAGGTAGATGATGTCAGTTGCTCTTTCCCTAGTCACCAATGCTGTAACCCCATCAGAGAAGGCCACCAGATTTGTCAGGCACGATCTCCCCTTAGTGAAGCTATGTTGGCTGTTACCAGTCACCTCCTTCATTTCCATGTGCATCAGCATATTTTCCAGGAGGATCTGCTCCACAGTCTTTCCAGGTACAGAGAAGTATAGACTGACTGGCCTGTAGTTCCCTGGGCATTCATTTTAAAAATGAGGGTTATGTTTCCCCTCTTCCAGTCAGTGGGAACTTCACCAGACTGCCACAACTTCTCAAGTATGATGGACAGTAGTTTAGCAACTACATCCACCAGTTCCCTCAGTTCCCTCAAGACCCTTGGATGCATCTCATCAGGTCCCATGGACTTACTGCACTAGTGAAACACATGCAATCTGAATTTCAATACACTGAAATAACAGTGTATTTCTGTTAGAACTGGATGATCCTCCCCTTTGGTTTGTTCAGGAAGCTTCTCAGATGTTCCATTTATGAGTGCTAGTTTAGGTCAGGAAATTTTTGTGGAATGAGCACACAGGGTCAAGATTAGTTTTTAGGTGACTATAAGCAACCATTCTTGGTATTTGGAAGGATATTCACTAAATTTGCATAAATCACATTAATTAGAAATTGCAGCATCTATCCTGTGCCCTGCTTCAGGCCCAGCTTTCAGTTTTCAGTGGTATGCTGTAAAATGCAATGTCCCACCAATTTCTTTGAATAAAAATTCAGGTGAGGTATCCATCTCTTACCAAAGTTACTGAATCAGAGCTTTTCAGTATTGCAGGTCCTGTGTTATAGACAGATAAAATAATGTTGCTGACATTCTGCAACTGTTTTCTGTCCCTTATAGTACAGCACCTGCCATCTTCCTTGGCAAAACTTTCACAACTCAGATGAATCAAGTCTGATATAAATTTATTCACTCCCTAAGAGGAGAAAAGAGAAACTGTGTAGGCAGTTTGATTTAGGCAGGCCCTACAAACAAGCCCCAAATGCAGTCTGCCCCTGCAGCACCCAGTCTGTAAAAGTGCTGCAGGAGCTATACACATATGAATCTCTATTGCCTTGCTTCCTTGCACAAGTGAGAGTGTACCGTTCCTTCATTTTTGGCAGTGGTTGGGATGAGAAAATATGTCATCCCACATTTCAAGCAATAGAATTTTTCTAGTGTCTCCTGGCTCTGCAAGCAGGTCAGTGGCTGAAATAGGTTTTGATAACCATTTTTTTACAACTTGGAAGGCTGCAGGTTTTCAACTCTGTTCTCACAAAGGTAATTTTCAAAGATGTGGAAAAACTCTACACTAGACAGGAATACAGCGAATTTTGGTTTTCATAACAAAATAGAGAAGGGCACCCATAATTATTTGTTGTTCTGCAGATGGATCTAATCATGCTAGGCACTGAGTAACAATGTTTTTCCCAACATACATACTGTATTTAAAGGACAGTTTTGTTTCACTCAGTATACTAACCATACTAGGAATTCATAATTCCATCCACACCCATCTATGTACAAACACTCACATAGGTATGTCAAAATCAAGTATTTTTTGTATCATGAAAGGCTATGTTTTTATCACAAGTTCTTGAGACCTCACTCCAGCACTGAAATGAATGTAACCTGAATTTCAATACAGTGAAATAACAGGAAGACTCATGGGACTAATTTCATGAAGTCCTGATGCCTTTGGTGGAGGAATCCCATGGTCAGGAGTGACTTCTTGCTGACCATTCTGTGTCTGGCAAGGACCTGACTTCCATGTCAAATGTAGAGTCCATTGGACATTAAGGCTGTTCTGGAATTTAGGAAAGTGATGTCTGGATTACACTGGGCTGTCTTCAGCATCAGCGCGTTTACTTTTCATTCCAATTTTACTCACACTAAGAAGAGTTTTCCATTAACCCATAATTTTCAAGAGTAAATACAGAGGAGTATCAAAAAATGTGTCTTTTTTTCTTAATTGTGCAGGTTTTGTTTTGTTTTGTTTTTTAAGTGTGAAAGTGTGATGCCTTTTTCTTCTTCTTCTTCTTTTTTTTTTTTTCTTTTCATTTTTTTTTTCCCAAAAAGAATATGGTCACTCCTGTTATGTGTATGTATTTTATCTGGGTTCATTTTTTCTAGAAACTCTTCTGCCTTTTCTCAAATGGATTTCTAATCCTCATTAAATCTGTTTTATTGCTGTTGCAAAGTCATGCTCTCCATTGCATGCCTCCTGTTGCAGGACTGCAAGAAAGAGATGATATTGGAGTGGAAGTATTGGAGTGGCATTGTTTATAAGGGACTAATACATTTTTGTTATCCAGAGTTCTGCATATATTTTGGACTTTGCAGATTTGCTTTGTAGAATTGTTTTCTGTCACTGGCATTCAAAAGCACTGGTTTGTTTCACACACATAATGAAAGTTGGTGAGAGGGAAGTTCTTTATCTTCCCCCCAGCTGAATATTAAGGTCATGGCAGAGCAGGCAGGAAACCAGGTGAGGGATTCAGGTACTAAACACAGGAGCTTGATGCTGTTTGAGATGCTGTAGGTTATCATGCGTGGGCTACTGCTGCTTCCTCAGCAGAACATGGGTCTACTGCTGGTCTTAGCTCTAATCTTACCTGGTTTTAAGTTGGTACTGATGCCTGTGACAGTGAAAGTCTTAGACAGCATATATGTCCGGACTGCACAGAGGCGGTGGCAATAACGATACCTTTGCTTTGAGATACTTGACAGACGTATCTGTCTTGCATTCTAACAAAGGTGTAGACACTGTAGTTTACACAGGAGTACAAGTGTGGAAGCATTGCTTTTGCCACATAGGACCTTTGTTTGGGAAGGGGCAGCTAGCAGAAAAACGGAGGATGGGAGAAGAAAGTAGTGTCAAAGGAGAGAGAAGAAACAAAGAAAGAGGGGCTAGAGAAGAGCCTTCAAGAAATAATACATGGAGGAAAAGAGAGGACTAGAGGAAAGACTGAGGGAGAGAAGCATGGGTATGGAGGGAAGAGAGCATTTAATCCAGGGGAAAAGAGAGCAAGTCTTGAGGACAGTGATGGAAGCGGAGCTGGAGACAAAGGAAAGTGATGAGAACTACACTGGCAGTGTGTAACGTAAAGAAACTGACAGGAAGAAATAAGCAGCCTGAAGGAGACAAGGGATAAAAGAAGAATTATTTGTGTGCATCTCTATTCAGTTGCTTGATAGGGAAGGATATTTTTAAAATATATGCAGGATTTTGCTGTTTTTCAGTTCAGATGAACTCTGCCACATCTCCTCTGCCTTTCCTTCCTCAAGAGCCTATATCCATCCATTCCAACACTCCAGTCATGAAAGCCATCTCACCATGTAGTGCCAGTTAGGTCATAGCCCTGCAGGCTTTGCTTCTTGTTCATCCATGCCCGCCTCCTGGCATTTTTGCCCTCTTTGTTGGGATGTATCACTCCTGAGCTTGGAGGAGGTGATCCTTCAATATTAACCAGCTTCCTTCGGACCCTCTTCCAGGCAGGGCTTTATTTAATGGTACTCTGCCAAGCAGATCCCTGAAGAGGGCACTGTCTGTTCTCCTGAAGGCCAGGGTAGTGAATTTGCCATGTGGCCTCTTCATTGCCCTATGGATCTTGGCCTCCACTATTTCATGGTCACTGCAGCCAAGGCTGCCCTTAAGTTTCACATTCCCCGCCAGCCCCTCCTTGTTGGTGGGAATGAGGTCTGGCACAGCACCTCTCTTCATTGGCTCCTCTATCACTTGGAGGAGGATGTCGTCGTCAGTACGTTCCAGGAACCTCCTGGATTGCCTGTGCCCTGCTGTGCTGTCCCTCCAACAGATATCAGGGTGGTTGAAGTCCCCCATATCAGGGCTTGTGAATATGAGGCTGCTTCTGTGTGTCTATAGAGGGCCTCACCTGCTTGGTCTTCCTCATCTGCTTGGTCTTCCTGATCAGACCCCACTATAATGTCCCCTGCCCCTGCCCTCCCTGTAATCCCAACCCATAAGCTCTCTGCCAGCTCCTCATACATCCCCAGGCAGAGTTCTATATTCTCCAGATGCTCACTGACAGAGAGGGCAACAACCCCTCCTCATCTCCTCTGCCTTTCCTTCCTAAAGAGCTTGTATCCTTCCATTCCAACACTCCAGCCATGGAAGCCATCTCACAATGTAATGGCAGTTAGGTCATAGCCCTGTGGGCTTGCATACATCTCCAACTCCTCTTGTTTATTCCCCATGCTACGTGTGTTAGCATAGAGATGTTTAAGGTGGGCCCTTGATGAAGCTGAATTACTGGCTGGAGTGGCTGGAATTCCTTTGTGCTGCTCTTCAGGTGCTCTCCTGGTGGCCCGTGACCCTTCTCCAGGCTCTGGGCATCTATCGCTGACACTGCCATCAAACTGGGAGGAGTGGGATGGATTGAGGTTCCCATCACCTGGCAACTCTTGTTTAAAGCCCTCTTCAGAAGCTTGGCAAGCCTATGGCTAAAGATACTCTTCCCTTTCTCTGACAGGTGGACCCCATCAGCCCCCAGCAATCTGGGTTTCTCAAAGTGAGTCCCATGGTTTAAGTAGCTGAACCCCTGTCTGTGACACCAGTCCTGTAACCATCTGTTGATTTGCCAGATTTGATTGGCCCTTTTAATCCTCTTCCCTTTGACTGTGAGGACTTATGAAAAAACTACCTGTGCTCCAGAGTCCTTCACTGCTGCTCCCAGGGCTCTGTAATACTTCTTGATATTCCTCAGACAGCTCCTGGCTGCAACATTGGTGCCCACGTGAAACAGCAGTAGTGGATAATAGTTGTTAGGTCATATGAGGCCTCTTGGTGATATCTCTGATGTGAGCCCCTGCAGACTAAGGTAAGCAGAAGACTTCTCTCAAGAGCAGTTCAGGTAGGCAGATGGGTGCCTCTGTACCTCTCAGAAGAGAGTCTTCTACTACTAGCACGTCACATTTTCTTAGTTGCACTAGTTGTTATGCAGGGAGCAGATCAGGCTGTCTTACTCAGCTCTACCCCTCCTGCAGTGTGTCTTTCTGTCTTTCCTTTTCAGTCAGCAGAGGGGTCAAATGGTTCTGTAAGGGCACCTGTCCTGGTTTCAGGTAGGACAGAGTTAATTTTCCTCCTAGTAGCTGGCAGGGTGCTATGTTTTGGATTAGAATGAGAAGAGCGCTGATAACATGCTGATGTTTTAATTGTTGTAGAGCAGTGCTTACACCAAGCCAAGGACTTTTCAGCTTCTCGCTCTGTCCTGCTAGCGAGCAGGCTAGGGATGCAGCAGGAGCTGGGAGGGGACAGACCCAGGACAGCTGACCCAAACTGGCCAAAGGGGTATTCCATACCATCTGACGTCATGCTGAACAATATATAGGGGTGGCTGGCCGGGGTGGGGGGCCAGCTGCTCGGGGATAGGCTGGGCATCGATCAATGGGTGGTGAGCAATTGCATTGTGCATCACTTCTTTCGTACACATTATTACTATTAATACTATTATTATTATTATTATTATTATTATTGTTATTCTTTTCCCTGTCTTAATAAACTGTCTTTATCTCAACTCACAGACTTCACTTTCCCGTTTCTCTCCCCCATCCCGGAGAGGGAGGGGGGAGGGTGAGCGAACGGCTGTGTGGTGTTTGGCTGCCAGCCGGGCTAAACCACAACAGCACCTCAAGCTTTGGGGGAAAAATCCCTGAGATATGGACCAAGGTTAGGTGGCTGGTCTGTAATTCCCTGTATCATCCTCCTTGCCTTTCTTGAAGATGTGTGTGACATTTGCATTTTCCCTGTCAGGGCTCTGCCGAGTTGCTGTGACCTTTCAAAGAAAATGGGAACCACTATGCAAAAGATATCAGCCAGTTCCTTCAGCATCCTCAGGTGCATTTCCTCGAGACCCACTGTACTTCTTGGTATCAGGTGTTCTAAAGTGATCTTTAACTGGGGGTACCAGATTCACTCCCCATGACCCCGCTAAAAGGGTCATAAGCCTGAAAAGCCTGATTTCCCAGTGAAAACTGAGACAGAATTTTCAGTAAGTACCTCAGTCTTTTCTGTGTCCTTCATCACGGTTCTCTGCCTGTGAAGCTGCAGGCTCATATTTACCTTAGCTTTTATTTTGTTAGTAATGTACTTACAGAATCTGTTCATGTTACCTTTCTCATCTCTTGCTAGTTTTAACTTTAGATGAGCTTTGGGTTTCTGATGCCATCCTTACAGTCTCAGGCAATTATATTTTTTTGCCTCCATTGGCCCATCACCACTCCCACTGTGTACCTAGTTTTCATGTTTAGCTCAGTCAGGGGTTCCCTATTGATCTACGCTGGCAAGTGCAGGTTCCTTCTATGCTGCTTCGTGTGTAACATACGCTATGTACCGTTCTCACTCCAAATTATCCAGTGATGTCAACTTTCCATGTCCTCACTGAAACATTCACACAATATTTAGCAACAGTCTCTTAATCTCACTGACATACATTTTATCTTCACATTTTTTGCCATCATACTGCCAAATATCTTAAGGAAATGGGCAATGAGACTTGCTGGGGTCACATGAAAGCTCCAGCCCATAACTGGCACTAGGGAACACTACCAGTCATTTGAGGGTGTTTACGTTTTAGCATTTAAAGCAGTGCGAGTAGTGATTGGCTATCAGAGCTATTGGTCTAGCGCAAATGGGCTGTCTGTCGGTATAATCAGTGCTTGGAGTAGGGAAATAAGTCCTTTCCCTACTTAGGAGTAGGAATCAAGTTGACAGGAGCCGTGAGCCAAGGATGTGCTTCTCTGAGGAAGAGAGAAGCTGCCTCTCCCAGTAACAATTCTGATTGTTTCTTTCATAACAGCATTTCTTAACTCTTAAAAGAAGACGTCTTCCTTTAGAACGATTTTCATTGCATATGGTTGAGGGTCTGTGTAGGAAACCGAGCATAGGAAAGTTCTTATTTCCAGAAGTAGTATTCCACTTTATATTCCTAAAACTTGTGTATGTTTCTTGCTGTACGTTTTGTCCTGAAACTTTCTGTTGTGTGGGAAGTCGCTAGTTTTGAAATTAAACCTAGAAGGCCAAGCAAACTGTGTTTTTCAAGGAGGTGATTTTACAAATATGTTTGCATCGTGCCATGTAAATACTTCGGTGCTTTTCAGGGGAAAACAAACAAACAAACAAACAAACAAACAAAAAACAGGGTAAAATGAGTGAATTTAATATTGTTTGTGAAGGCTGGAGATGCTTTTCATTCAAACAAGTTTTTGTATGTTAAGAAGTGCATCTTCCTATTATTTCTTTGTTTTTAGGTGGGCAGTTCCAAATCATTCAGTAAAGTAACCTCACCGTTACTTCACCATAGTGTGAAACAAAGTGTTAGATCAGCAAGAGATTCTCTTAAATGCTGTGTGAACCAAGGTATTTATATTTTGCTGCTGGTAATAATAGAACATGTCGAATAACAATGTTGATATTACTACCTACCTCAAACAAATCTTTTTAAAAAATATATGCAGGATTTTGATGTTTTTCAGTTCAGATGAACTGTTCACAGAAGAAAGCAGTGTTCAAGACAGACAAGTAGCAATACCTGGCTTGACGTGGTAGAATATGAATATGTAGGTGGAAGTTCCAGAAAGTGATTTTGCCCTTCTTATGTAACGTATGCCTCTGGTCTTGAAGTCATTTCAAGAAAAGAGGATCTTTATGTGCTTGTTCTTCACTAATGTTGTCTTTCTTTCTCAAACTATTTGTTGTTTCAGTACACCTTTAAAGGTCCTGAACCTGTAAAGGTCCTCATACAAAGTCCACTCACATGAATTGAAACACTTAAGGGGGCTTGGATGAATCCCTGCATCAGTATGACATTGTATGAATTTTCATGCGTCATCTGTTCTGCCCCCTTATCTTGCGCAAACTATTCATAGTCTAATCAGCACATTGGGAAATGACAAAAAAGTCATAAAATCCAAGAAAATCTTTGCATTTCTGTTCTGGGAAATAATTTGGTACAAATAAGTCCTTCTTATTCATGTATATTTATTCAGAATATCCAGAAATCTAAGAAGCGTTGTCTAATGGAGGTAATTTCACAGGAGTAGTTCCTCCACATGAAAAGACGGTAACACAAGTACGTAACGTAACTGAAATCACAAAGAGCGTTTTCCTGTAAGAAACAATTGGCATGTTTTCTTTTCTGCTTTTGTGCTAATGTATTGAACACGAACCTAAGATTAATTCCTAATAACAGTCACTAAAACATTTCATTTTTTTTTTTTTTCTTAGCTTTATCTTTTGATAACTGTGAAGCATCAAATACCTCAGTTAAGGTAATGAAAGGATAACAAGTGGAAAATCATGTCTCTTGTGCTACCAGTTTAATCTATGAATTCTAATGAAACAATTCCATGAGGAGGGCTGATGATTCAGAAGATGGTAATGAGTAATGTTAGTTATCTGTCTTGGACAAAATGTGAGAGATGTGATACTTTGGCTTCTGGAAGATAAAAGCCCCACAGAAATATGCAAACTTACAAAGAATTTCGTCAAAATCCTTAGTTTTGCAAAAATATAGGGAAAGTCCATATTAAAGTTTCACTGCGCAGTATTACAGGACATCTACAGACCATATTTTAATAAAGCTATAGAGAAGTCTAGCTTATAAGTGGTCTACAACTAATAGACCAATGTCTGCATTTCATGTGGAGATGTGGTAAGTAAAAACATACTTGTGTTAGCGCTGGTCTAATTTGCTTGACTATTGACAGCAGTAAAATCAATGTAATATGATCCTGAATGAGAGTTTCTTTTGCAAATACAACTTTTGGTCTAGGATTTCTTTTATAGTTGCTAAAGAAAGTTACTACTGGAACACTAGAATACCTGAACTGATTTGAGACCAGGTCAGCATTTTGTCATGTACTGCTCTGATCCTTCTGACTACACAGAAGTTGCAGTTGTGTGAAATGTACAAAGGTCTTTCACACAAAAGCTGCAGTGGGGACACGTCATTACAGCAATATGAGAGAGGGTTTCTTTGCTGTCAGTCGTGAACTGAAACCTACCTTATATTAATGGGAGAAGAAAGTAATTAGTATCTGTCAATGGGGAGGATTCTATGAAAGTAATGAGTTGGTACTGTTTCTGTGGAGATTCATATAAATGTGAAAGGCCAGCATGACTAGTTGGGAGGGATGCTCGTTAGTTTAATGCAGCAAAGTAAGCTTTTATACATGAAGATAAGAGCAGCTTGCTCATCTTCTCTGTGGTGTCTTGCCTTTCTACTAATGTGATTGTTTCTGGCTAAAACAATGAATTTGACTAGCTTTTGTCAGCTACTCATCAGTATGAGGAATTCAGCGTGTATTTGTTGTGTCATAGTCTTAAGGGCTTCCATTTCATGTGCCTCATAGTGGGTCTACCTGCAAGTTTTATGTTTGGCAGTAGGAATTTTCAGCTCATCTATAAGATCCCCTTTATTTTTCTTTTCAATAAAATGGGTGACAGCATCTACCTGCCTTTTTTTTCCCCCATGCTCTTTCTTTTCCTATGTCATACATAAATTCTAATTATGGAAATTTGCTTCCTTATTCCCTAGATTGTCAAAGAACCATCTGAACAGACTACTTCTGAACATGATTCATCATCTCTTGGAACAGATGAACCTGTCAGTTGCTTACATTGTTCTCCCAGTCAGGGGGATTCACCTTTTCACAGTGTAGCTTCACCTTTTACTTTCCAACATCACAAGTCACCAAGATCTGTTTGGAGTCCCTCTGCTTTTCAAAACAGGTTACAAATTCTTACTCAAAAACAGTTACTTGAGTGACTTTGTGCTGTAGAACACAAGCTGAATGACCAAGAAGATTCACATTTTGACTTCTTATGCAACGTGAATTTAGGATTGTCAGATAAATTTCAGTAGAAAAATTGTAACGATTCTTCAGGAAACGTATTCTTCACATGCAGAATAATATCAGATATATGGAAAAGCCATAGTTCATCCAGAAGGTCTCCTTTAGGGACTAGTATCAAACACTTCAGTAGGAGGCGTGAAAACCCATGTCGAATGCAACTGCAGAAAGAAATACCGTAAGGAATGTTTTTGTCACCCCTATCAATTGCTAGCTACCTTTATACCCTGAAATGTGAGATTGATCTCCCATGCAATTTTTTTTATTCCTTTTGATAAGACACTTTCATTATCACGAAATAATTTTTGTTAGTTATCTGACGAGTTCCACAGTTGACTGATGCCTCAGGTAGACAAATGCCACAGATGTATTCCCTGAAATTGGTTTCAAGAGAACTTGTCTGAGTCAGGCTTCCAGGATAAGGGTCTCCATTTCACTGAGATATCACAAGGGATAAAAGAGGAATTATGTGTGTGTGCCTCTATTCAGTTGTTTGATAGGGGAGGATGAAGGGACCATCGTGCCTTTATATGAAGGTTTTATAGGATATGATGAATAGGGCGTTAGATATAAAAGCACACAAAGAGATAAAATGATCTCACTGTAGCGGGGAACTGAGATGCGACTGTTGGATCTTTTCTGGCAGGTTGAATTCCAGTTTGAATCTCAGCTGGGAGAAAATCCGTGAGAGGGTGCGGAATCTCCTCACTTCAGCACAGGCCTAGCAGCAGCTTTCTTCTGTGATCATGAACATGACAGTTCAGGAGCCATGGATGCTGACCTGGTGGTATCTCCTAGTAATACACCCTTTATGGACTATCAGGATTTTTCCCGTTCATCTACCATTCTACCTTTGGCCCATAAATATGTCTGTTCAGTTGTTCATAGCCAGTTAGTTATGTCTGCAACAAGGTTGGCCAAGACCATGAATGCTCTGGGGCTACTGACTGCCACAGAACAGAGGTTAGAAAGTGTATCTTGGATTTTTATTTGTGTATGAGCACAGCAGTGGTGTCTGTAGCATTAGGAAAACAAACAAACAAACAAAAAAACAGACATATATAAACAACACTTGGGACCCCACAAATGAAGGACTAAACAACTGCTTCCATATGGGCCCATTAGATACAGCCATTGACAAGGCAACTGGTGAATCGTAGTATTTCTTCTCTTTTTCCAGCTACAGTAATAATAGTTGGTCCAACAGGACATTGTGTCTCCCTGCAGTGCACATCTTGGTTCCCCTGTCTTCCAGAAACACTACTGCAACCCTGCTGCTTCAGCAGTCTGTCACTCACTTTTTTTTTTTTCAGTAACAACAAATTGAACAACAAAAATGAAGCAGTTGTTAACTTATCTTTTTTAGAATCCTCCCCAGAAAATATTTCCAACTGAAGAGCTGTTTAATTATTAGAATCACCTGGAGTTCCAGAATGAGGAAACAGGATTGCCTAGAATATTTTAACTACAGATCCTCTTACTGATACAGTAGCTCACTTATTATGTTAACATAATAAGTTAACAACTGCTTCACTCCTTTGACTCACTGTACAGGGAACTCATTGTACAGAAAGACAGATCTTCCTTCAGAGACATTAGCAGTTTCATTCTCTGAAGCTCCCTGCGAAGAACACAGGGTTAATGCTTTGCTTATCTTCAGAAGAACTGATGGAAGTGCCTTGTCCAATGCAAGCCTTTCACTTGTTTGCAATAGAGCTGAACCAGTTCAGAGCAACAGACCCTGTCCTCTGTCTCTTGGAACCTCCTCAGTAGTTGGAATGCCTCATTATTAAACTTTATTTTAAGAAGATAGGGCAAGTATGCCAGAAGAAATTCTGTCTCTATCTGAAGGTCGTGACAAAAAAAAAAAATCTCTGACTAACAGGACAGCTACACTGAACATAATGAGATTCTTTGGCATTATTAAATTTTTGACATCATGGAAGTGTTTTATGTACCTAGGTAAGCACAAATCAACCTTCCAAAGGACTGCTGAGAGAGAGAAGGCAGCAGGCAACCTAGGAACCCATTCCTATATGTTTCTCATGTGCCGCAGGGTCAATTTGCAAGCCTCAAAGCCATTCCTGCGTAAGTGCCGCTGAAGTAGATGTTAACTACACAAAGCATGAATGTACCTCAGATGAATGCAGAAAATAGACTTCCTCATAAGCAAACATGAACGCTGGTGAGACAAGAAAATGCAATTTCATTTCATTTCATTTCATTTCATTTCATTTCATCAAGAATGTTGTTCTTGAGTGTTTGAGGTCAAATAGAGCAGGAAGATGAAGCAACACCGTCTGCTGTCAAGCTGTTGAGTAGATATGCAATTGCTTCTGCTGGTGCAAAGAAGAATTACTCTATCTTCTATATACAGCCCTTGCTAATAGTTGGTTTGTAGGTTTTATTGCTCTCCCTCCTGTGCTTCATAATAGAGAGAGAAAATAAACTCTTACATTCTTACAAGGGTCAGCATACAGCGTTGCTCGGTGAAAAACTAGGGCTTCCAGTTGAGCGTGGAAGCCTTAGTTATGACAATAAGCACCGCATATTATAACAGATGCTTTCATGAGGCCGCGGCTGAAGTAACGGCTGTGCAGTTTTCCACCTCCTCTCCCTGTCACATTCTTGCGAAACAAGGTTACAGCTGGATATCGAATGATCCCACTGTTCTGTCTCAGCATAGAAGCAAACTAACAAGTGCCATTCCAGGTGCTGAAACAAACAGTGGGCAATCATGCTGTAGATAAATGTAGTGGGAAACATCAGATCAATACAGACAAATTTAGTGGGAAATGTCATCTGAGAGCCTGTTTTCAGGTGATGTAAATTCGCCCAGCTGAAGCACGTGAGCCCACCCCTGTAACCACTTTCAACTTGTAAATAATTAGGGAGCAGTGAGCCACATGCCTCTTTACAGCAACTGCCAGACGTATTAAAAAGACAATCTGTATAACTAGAAAGTCAAAGGAATGGCTGATTTGATTTCTTTATCTTGCCCTGGACTATCAACAGTGGTTCATTCATCCTCTTTTGCATGCTTCCCTTCTTTCTTTCCTGTAGAATGGTTCCTTCGGGCTCACTGAGACTGTAGATGTTTGTGTAATTCCAAACCATAAAGAGATGCTACCAACTAACTAAGCAATTGGAAATTATCTCAGTGAAATGAAGACCCTTATCCTGAAAGCCTGACTCAGACAAGTTCTCTCGCCATCTAACTCCTACACGGTTATTAATTATTAGAGGCTTCTTGTTTAGGCTGTCTTGCAATCGTAAAAGTTAGCGTAAGAGCATCAATTCTGTGGCTTCTGCCACCTCAGTCAGGTAATTCCCATTCGCATAGCCTATATAGAAAAGGGAGGGAAGAGAGGAGGGAGGGAGTGAAGAAGCACCAGTAAAATAGATTTATACCCCTCCCTTGAGTGTGAAATAAATATCTCAGGCTTGAATTTGTTGTTACTGAAAAAAAAAAAAAAGTGAGTGACAGACTGCTGAAGCAGCAGGGTTGCAGTAGTGTTTCTGGAAGACAGGGGAACCAAGATGTGCACTGCAGGGAGACACAATGTCCTGTTGGACCAACTATTATTACTGTAGCTGGAAAAAGAGAAGAAATACTACGATTCACCAGTTGCCTTGTCAATGGCTGTATCTAATGGGCCCATATGGAAGCAGTTGTTTAGTCCTTCATTTGTGGGGTCCCAAGTGTTGTTTATATATGTCTGTTTTTTTGTTTGTTTGTTTGTTTTCCTAATGCTACAGACACCACTGCTGTGCTCATACACAAATAAAAATCCAAGATACACTTTCTAACCTCTGTTCTGTGGCAGTCAGTAGCCCCAGAGCATTCATGGTCTTGGCCAACCTTGTTGCAGACATAACTAACTGGCTATGAACAACTGAACAGACATATTTATGGGCCAAAGGTAGAATGGTAGATGAACGGGAAAAATCCTGATAGTCCATAAAGGGTGTATTACTAGGAGATACCACCAGGTCAGCATCCATGGCTCCTGAACTGTCATGTTCATGATCACAGAAGAAAGCTGCTGCTAGGCCTGTGCTGAAGTGAGGAGATTCCGCACCCTCTCACGGATTTTCTCCCAGCTGAGATTCAAACTGGAATTCAACCTGCCAGAAAAGATCCAACAGTCGCATCTCAGTTCCCCGCTACAGTGAGATCATTTTATCTCTTTGTGTGCTTTTATATCTAACGCCCTATTCATCATATCCTATAAAACCTTCATATAAAGGCACGATGGTCCCTTCATCCTCCCCTATCAAACAACTGAATAGAGGCACACACACATAATTCCTCTTTTATCCCTTGTGATATCTCAGTGAAATGGAGACCCTTATCCTGGAAGCCTGACTCAGACAAGTTCTCTTGAAACCAATTTCAGGGAATACATCTGTGGCATTTGTCTACCTGAGGCATCAGTCAACTGTGGAACTCGTCAGATAACTAACAAAAATTATTTCGTGATAATGAAAGTGTCTTATCAAAAGGAATAAAAAAAATTGCATGGGAGATCAATCTCACATTTCAGGGTATAAAGGTAGCTAGCAATTGATAGGGGTGACAAAAACATTCCTTACGGTATTTCTTTCTGCAGTTGCATTCGACATGGGTTTTCACGCCTCCTACTGAAGTGTTTGATACTAGTCCCTAAAGGAGACCTTCTGGATGAACTATGGCTTTTCCATATATCTGATATTATTCTGCATGTGAAGAATACGTTTCCTGAAGAATCGTTACAATTTTTCTACTGAAATTTATCTGACAATCCTAAATTCACGTTGCATAAGAAGTCAAAATGTGAATCTTCTTGGTCATTCAGCTTGTGTTCTACAGCACAAAGTCACTCAAGTAACTGTTTTTGAGTAAGAATTTGTAACCTGTTTTGAAAAGCAGAGGGACTCCAAACAGATCTTGGTGACTTGTGATGTTGGAAAGTAAAAGGTGAAGCTACACTGTGAAAAGGTGAATCCCCCTGACTGGGAGAACAATGTAAGCAACTGACAGGTTCATCTGTTCCAAGAGATGATGAATCATGTTCAGAAGTAGTCTGTTCAGATGGTTCTTTGACAATCTAGGGAATAAGGAAGCAAATTTCCATAATTAGAATTTATGTATGACATAGGAAAAGAAAGAGCATGGGGGAAAAAAAAGGCAGGTAGATGCTGTCACCCATTTTATTGAAAAGAAAAATAAAGGGGATCTTATAGATGAGCTGAAAATTCCTACTGCCAAACATAAAACTTGCAGGTAGACCCACTATGAGGCACATGAAATGGAAGCCCTTAAGACTATGACACAACAAATACACGCTGAATTCCTCATACTGATGAGTAGCTGACAAAAGCTAGTCAAATTCATTGTTTTAGCCAGAAACAATCACATTAGTAGAAAGGCAAGACACCACAGAGAAGATGAGCAAGCTGCTCTTATCTTCATGTATAAAAGCTTACTTTGCTGCATTAAACTAACGAGCATCCCTCCCAACTAGTCATGCTGGCCTTTCACATTTATATGAATCTCCACAGAAACAGTACCAACTCATTACTTTCATAGAATCCTCCCCATTGACAGATACTAATTACTTTCTTCTCCCATTAATATAAGGTAGGTTTCAGTTCACGACTGACAGCAAAGAAACCCTCTCTCATATTGCTGTAATGACGTGTCCCCACTGCAGCTTTTGTGTGAAAGACCTTTGTACATTTCACACAACTGCAACTTCTGTGTAGTCAGAAGGATCAGAGCAGTACATGACAAAATGCTGACCTGGTCTCAAATCAGTTCAGGTATTCTAGTGTTCCAGTAGTAACTTTCTTTAGCAACTATAAAAGAAATCCTAGACCAAAAGTTGTATTTGCAAAAGAAACTCTCATTCAGGATCATATTACATTGATTTTACTGCTGTCAATAGTCAAGCAAATTAGACCAGCGCTAACACAAGTATGTTTTTACTTACCACATCTCCACATGAAATGCAGACATTGGTCTATTAGTTGTAGACCACTTATAAGCTAGACTTCTCTATAGCTTTATTAAAATATGGTCTGTAGATGTCCTGTAATACTGCGCAGTGAAACTTTAATATGGACTTTCCCTATATTTTTGCAAAACTAAGGATTTTGACGAAATTCTTTGTAAGTTTGCATATTTCTGTGGGGCTTTTATCTTCCAGAAGCCAAAGTATCACATCTCTCACATTTTGTCCAAGACAGATAACTAACATTACTCATTACCATCTTCTGAATCATCAGCCCTCCTCATGGAATTGTTTCATTAGAATTCATAGATTAAACTGGTAGCACAAGAGACATGATTTTCCACTTGTTATCCTTTCATTACCTTAACTGAGGTATTTGATGCTTCACAGTTATCAAAAGATAAAGCTAAGAAAAAAAAAAAAATGAAATGTTTTAGTGACTGTTATTAGGAATTAATCTTAGGTTCGTGTTCAATACATTAGCACAAAAGCAGAAAAGAAAACATGCCAATTGTTTCTTACAGGAAAACGCTCTTTGTGATTTCAGTTACGTTACGTACTTGTGTTACCGTCTTTTCATGTGGAGGAACTACTCCTGTGAAATTACCTCCATTAGACAACGCTTCTTAGATTTCTGGATATTCTGAATAAATATACATGAATAAGAAGGACTTATTTGTACCAAATTATTTCCCAGAACAGAAATGCAAAGATTTTCTTGGATTTTATGACTTTTTTGTCATTTCCCAATGTGCTGATTAGACTATGAATAGTTTGCGCAAGATAAGGGGGCAGAACAGATGACGCATGAAAATTCATACAATGTCATACTGATGCAGGGATTCATCCAAGCCCCCTTAAGTGTTTCAATTCATGTGAGTGGACTTTGTATGAGGACCTTTACAGGTTCAGGACCTTTAAAGGTGTACTGAAACAACAAATAGTTTGAGAAAGAAAGACAACATTAGTGAAGAACAAGCACATAAAGATCCTCTTTTCTTGAAATGACTTCAAGACCAGAGGCATACGTTACATAAGAAGGGCAAAATCACTTTCTGGAACTTCCACCTACATATTCATATTCTACCACGTCAAGCCAGGTATTGCTACTTGTCTGTCTTGAACACTGCTTTCTTCTGTGAACAGTTCATCTGAACTGAAAAACATCAAAATCCTGCATATATTTTTTAAAAAGATTTGTTTGAGGTAGGTAGTAATATCAACATTGTTATTCGACATGTTCTATTATTACCAGCAGCAAAATATAAATACCTTGGTTCACACAGCATTTAAGAGAATCTCTTGCTGATCTAACACTTTGTTTCACACTATGGTGAAGTAACGGTGAGGTTACTTTACTGAATGATTTGGAACTGCCCACCTAAAAACAAAGAAATAATAGGAAGATGCACTTCTTAACATACAAAAACTTGTTTGAATGAAAAGCATCTCCAGCCTTCACAAACAATATTAAATTCACTCATTTTACCCTGTTTTTTGTTTGTTTGTTTGTTTGTTTGTTTGTTTTCCCCTGAAAAGCACCGAAGTATTTACATGGCACGATGCAAACATATTTGTAAAATCACCTCCTTGAAAAACACAGTTTGCTTGGCCTTCTAGGTTTAATTTCAAAACTAGCGACTTCCCACACAACAGAAAGTTTCAGGACAAAACGTACAGCAAGAAACATACACAAGTTTTAGGAATATAAAGTGGAATACTACTTCTGGAAATAAGAACTTTCCTATGCTCGGTTTCCTACACAGACCCTCAACCATATGCAATGAAAATCGTTCTAAAGGAAGACGTCTTCTTTTAAGAGTTAAGAAATGCTGTTATGAAAGAAACAATCAGAATTGTTACTGGGAGAGGCAGCTTCTCTCTTCCTCAGAGAAGCACATCCTTGGCTCACGGCTCCTGTCAACTTGATTCCTACTCCTAAGTAGGGAAAGGACTTATTTCCCTACTCCAAGCACTGATTATACCGACAGACAGCCCATTTGCGCTAGACCAATAGCTCTGATAGCCAATCACTACTCGCACTGCTTTAAATGCTAAAACGTAAACACCCTCAAATGACTGGTAGTGTTCCCTAGTGCCAGTTATGGGCTGGAGCTTTCATGTGACCCCAGCAAGTCTCATTGCCCATTTCCTTAAGATATTTGGCAGTATGATGGCAAAAAATGTGAAGATAAAATGTATGTCAGTGAGATTAAGAGACTGTTGCTAAATATTGTGTGAATGTTTCAGTGAGGACATGGAAAGTTGACATCACTGGATAATTTGGAGTGAGAACGGTACATAGCGTATGTTACACACGAAGCAGCATAGAAGGAACCTGCACTTGCCAGCGTAGATCAATAGGGAACCCCTGACTGAGCTAAACATGAAAACTAGGTACACAGTGGGAGTGGTGATGGGCCAATGGAGGCAAAAAAATATAATTGCCTGAGACTGTAAGGATGGCATCAGAAACCCAAAGCTCATCTAAAGTTAAAACTAGCAAGAGATGAGAAAGGTAACATGAACAGATTCTGTAAGTACATTACTAACAAAATAAAAGCTAAGGTAAATATGAGCCTGCAGCTTCACAGGCAGAGAACCGTGATGAAGGACACAGAAAAGACTGAGGTACTTACTGAAAATTCTGTCTCAGTTTTCACTGGGAAATCAGGCTTTTCAGGCTTATGACCCTTTTAGCGGGGTCATGGGGAGTGAATCTGGTACCCCCAGTTAAAGATCACTTTAGAACACCTGATACCAAGAAGTACAGTGGGTCTCGAGGAAATGCACCTGAGGATGCTGAAGGAACTGGCTGATATCTTTTGCATAGTGGTTCCCATTTTCTTTGAAAGGTCACAGCAACTCGGCAGAGCCCTGACAGGGAAAATGCAAATGTCACACACATCTTCAAGAAAGGCAAGGAGGATGATACAGGGAATTACAGACCAGCCACCTAACCTTGGTCCATATCTCAGGGATTTTTCCCCCAAAGCTTGAGGTGCTGTTGTGGTTTAGCCCGGCTGGCAGCCAAACACCACACAGCCGTTCGCTCACCCTCCCCCCTCCCTCTCCGGGATGGGGGAGAGAAACGGGAAAGTGAAGTCTGTGAGTTGAGATAAAGACAGTTTATTAAGACAGGGAAAAGAATAACAATAATAATAATAATAATAATAATAATAGTATTAATAGTAATAATGTGTACGAAAGAAGTGATGCACAATGCAATTGCTCACCACCCATTGATCGATGCCCAGCCTATCCCCGAGCAGCTGGCCCCCCACCCCGGCCAGCCACCCCTATATATTGTTCAGCATGACGTCAGATGGTATGGAATACCCCTTTGGCCAGTTTGGGTCAGCTGTGCCTGGGTCTGTCCCCTCCCAGCTCCTGCTGCATCCCTAGCCTGCTCGCTAGCAGGACAGAGCGAGAAGCTGAAAAGTCCTTGGCTTGGTGTAAGCACTGCTCTACAACAATTAAAACATCAGCATGTTATCAGCGCTCTTCTCATTCTAATCCAAAACATAGCACCCTGCCAGCTACTAGGAGGAAAATTAACTCTGTCCTACCTGAAACCAGGACAGGTGCCCTTACAGAACCATTTGACCCCTCTGCTGACTGAAAAGGAAAGACAGAAAGACACACTGCAGGAGGGGTAGAGCTGAGTAAGACAGCCTGATCTGCTCCCTGCATAACAACTAGTGCAACTAAGAAAATGTGACGTGCTAGTAGTAGAAGACTCTCTTCTGAGAGGTACAGAGGCACCCATCTGCCTACCTGAACTGCTCTTGAGAGAAGTCTTCTGCTTACCTTAGTCTGCAGGGGCTCACATCAGAGATATCACCAAGAGGCCTCATATGACCTAACAACTATTATCCACTACTGCTGTTTCACGTGGGCACCAATGTTGCAGCCAGGAGCTGTCTGAGGAATATCAAGAAGTATTACAGAGCCCTGGGAGCAGCAGTGAAGGACTCTGGAGCACAGGTAGTTTTTTCATAAGTCCTCACAGTCAAAGGGAAGAGGATTAAAAGGGCCAATCAAATCTGGCAAATCAACAGATGGTTACAGGACTGGTGTCACAGACAGGGGTTCAGCTACTTAAACCATGGGACTCACTTTGAGAAACCCAGATTGCTGGGGGCTGATGGGGTCCACCTGTCAGAGAAAGGGAAGAGTATCTTTAGCCATAGGCTTGCCAAGCTTCTGAAGAGGGCTTTAAACAAGAGTTGCCAGGTGATGGGAACCTCAATCCATCCCACTCCTCCCAGTTTGATGGCAGTGTCAGCGATAGATGCCCAGAGCCTGGAGAAGGGTCACGGGCCACCAGGAGAGCACCTGAAGAGCAGCACAAAGGAATTCCAGCCACTCCAGCCAGTAATTCAGCTTCATCAAGGGCCCACCTTAAACATCTCTATGCTAACACACGTAGCATGGGGAATAAACAAGAGGAGTTGGAGATGTATGCAAGCCCACAGGGCTATGACCTAACTGCCATTACATTGTGAGATGGCTTCCATGGCTGGAGTGTTGGAATGGAAGGATACAAGCTCTTTAGGAAGGAAAGGCAGAGGAGATGAGGAGGGGTTGTTGCCCTCTCTGTCAGTGAGCATCTGGAGAATATAGAACTCTGCCTGGGGATGTATGAGGAGCTGGCAGAGAGCTTATGGGTTGGGATTACAGGGAGGGCAGGGGCAGGGGACATTATAGTGGGGTCTGATCAGGAAGACCAAGCAGATGAGGAAGACCAAGCAGGTGAGGCCCTCTATAGACACACAGAAGCAGCCTCATATTCACAAGCCCTGATATGGGGGACTTCAACCACCCTGATATCTGTTGGAGGGACAGCACAGCAGGGCACAGGCAATCCAGGAGGTTCCTGGAACGTACTGACGACGACATCCTCCTCCAAGTGATAGAGGAGCCAATGAAGAGAGGTGCTGTGCCAGACCTCATTCCCACCAACAAGGAGGGGCTGGCGGGGAATGTGAAACTTAAGGGCAGCCTTGGCTGCAGTGACCATGAAATAGTGGAGGCCAAGATCCATAGGGCAATGAAGAGGCCACATGGCAAATTCACTACCCTGGCCTTCAGGAGAACAGACAGTGCCCTCTTCAGGGATCTGCTTGGCAGAGTACCATTAAATAAAGCCCTGCCTGGAAGAGGGTCCGAAGGAAGCTGGTTAATATTGAAGGATCACCTCCTCCAAGCTCAGGAGTGATACATCCCAACAAAGAGGGCAAAAATGCCAGGAGGCGGGCATGGATGAACAAGAAGCAAAGCCTGCAGGGCTATGACCTAACTGGCACTACATGGTGAGATGGCTTTCATGACTGGAGTGTTGGAATGGATGGATATAGGCTCTTGAGGAAGGAAAGGCAGAGGAGATGTGGCAGAGTTCATCTGAACTGAAAAACAGCAAAATCCTGCATATATTTTAAAAATATCCTTCCCTATCAAGCAACTGAATAGAGATGCACACAAATAATTCTTCTTTTATCCCTTGTCTCCTTCAGGCTGCTTATTTCTTCCTGTCAGTTTCTTTACGTTACACACTGCCAGTGTAGTTCTCATCACTTTCCTTTGTCTCCAGCTCCGCTTCCATCACTGTCCTCAAGACTTGCTCTCTTTTCCCCTGGATTAAATGCTCTCTTCCCTCCATACCCATGCTTCTCTCCCTCAGTCTTTCCTCTAGTCCTCTCTTTTCCTCCATGTATTATTTCTTGAAGGCTCTTCTCTAGCCCCTCTTTCTTTGTTTCTTCTCTCTCCTTTGACACTACTTTCTTCTCCCATCCTCCGTTTTTCTGCTAGCTGCCCCTTCCCAAACAAAGGTCCTATGTGGCAAAAGCAATGCTTCCACACTTGTACTCCTGTGTAAACTACAGTGTCTACACCTTTGTTAGAATGCAAGACAGATACGTCTGTCAAGTATCTCAAAGCAAAGGTATCGTTATTGCCACCGCCTCTGTGCAGTCCGGACATATATGCTGTCTAAGACTTTCACTGTCACAGGCATCAGTACCAACTTAAAACCAGGTAAGATTAGAGCTAAGACCAGCAGTAGACCCATGTTCTGCTGAGGAAGCAGCAGTAGCCCACGCATGATAACCTACAGCATCTCAAACAGCATCAAGCTCCTGTGTTTAGTACCTGAATCCCTCACCTGGTTTCCTGCCTGCTCTGCCATGACCTTAATATTCAGCTGGGGGGAAGATAAAGAACTTCCCTCTCACCAACTTTCATTATGTGTGTGAAACAAACCAGTGCTTTTGAATGCCAGTGACAGAAAACAATTCTACAAAGCAAATCTGCAAAGTCCAAAATATATGCAGAACTCTGGATAACAAAAATGTATTAGTCCCTTATAAACAATGCCACTCCAATACTTCCACTCCAATATCATCTCTTTCTTGCAGTCCTGCAACAGGAGGCATGCAATGGAGAGCATGACTTTGCAACAGCAATAAAACAGATTTAATGAGGATTAGAAATCCATTTGAGAAAAGGCAGAAGAGTTTCTAGAAAAAATGAACCCAGATAAAATACATACACATAACAGGAGTGACCATATTCTTTTTGGGAAAAAAAAAATGAAAAGAAAAAAAAAAAAAGAAGAAGAAGAAGAAAAAGGCATCACACTTTCACACTTAAAAAACAAAACAAAACAAAACCTGCACAATTAAGAAAAAAAGACACATTTTTTGATACTCCTCTGTATTTACTCTTGAAAATTATGGGTTAATGGAAAACTCTTCTTAGTGTGAGTAAAATTGGAATGAAAAGTAAACGCGCTGATGCTGAAGACAGCCCAGTGTAATCCAGACATCACTTTCCTAAATTCCAGAACAGCCTTAATGTCCAATGGACTCTACATTTGACATGGAAGTCAGGTCCTTGCCAGACACAGAATGGTCAGCAAGAAGTCACTCCTGACCATGGGATTCCTCCACCAAAGGCATCAGGACTTCATGAAATTAGTCCCATGAGTCTTCCTGTTATTTCACTGTATTGAAATTCAGGTTACATTCATTTCAGTGCTGGAGTGAGGTCTCAAGAACTTGTGATAAAAACATAGCCTTTCATGATACAAAAAATACTTGATTTTGACATACCTATGTGAGTGTTTGTACATAGATGGGTGTGGATGGAATTATGAATTCCTAGTATGGTTAGTATACTGAGTGAAACAAAACTGTCCTTTAAATACAGTATGTATGTTGGGAAAAACATTGTTACTCAGTGCCTAGCATGATTAGATCCATCTGCAGAACAACAAATAATTATGGGTGCCCTTCTCTATTTTGTTATGAAAACCAAAATTCGCTGTATTCCTGTCTAGTGTAGAGTTTTTCCACATCTTTGAAAATTACCTTTGTGAGAACAGAGTTGAAAACCTGCAGCCTTCCAAGTTGTAAAAAAATGGTTATCAAAACCTATTTCAGCCACTGACCTGCTTGCAGAGCCAGGAGACACTAGAAAAATTCTATTGCTTGAAATGTGGGATGACATATTTTCTCATCCCAACCACTGCCAAAAATGAAGGAACGGTACACTCTCACTTGTGCAAGGAAGCAAGGCAATAGAGATTCATATGTGTATAGCTCCTGCAGCACTTTTACAGACTGGGTGCTGCAGGGGCAGACTGCATTTGGGGCTTGTTTGTAGGGCCTGCCTAAATCAAACTGCCTACACAGTTTCTCTTTTCTCCTCTTAGGGAGTGAATAAATTTATATCAGACTTGATTCATCTGAGTTGTGAAAGTTTTGCCAAGGAAGATGGCAGGTGCTGTACTATAAGGGACAGAAAACAGTTGCAGAATGTCAGCAACATTATTTTATCTGTCTATAACACAGGACCTGCAATACTGAAAAGCTCTGATTCAGTAACTTTGGTAAGAGATGGATACCTCACCTGAATTTTTATTCAAAGAAATTGGTGGGACATTGCATTTTACAGCATACCACTGAAAACTGAAAGCTGGGCCTGAAGCAGGGCACAGGATAGATGCTGCAATTTCTAATTAATGTGATTTATGCAAATTTAGTGAATATCCTTCCAAATACCAAGAATGGTTGCTTATAGTCACCTAAAAACTAATCTTGACCCTGTGTGCTCATTCCACAAAAATTTCCTGACCTAAACTAGCACTCATAAATGGAACATCTGAGAAGCTTCCTGAACAAACCAAAGGGGAGGATCATCCAGTTCTAACAGAAATACACTGTTATTTCAGTGTATTGAAATTCAGATTGCATGTGTTTCACTAGTGCAGTAAGTCCATGGGACCTGATGAGATGCATCCAAGGGTCTTGAGGGAACTGAGGGAACTGGTGGATGTAGTTGCTAAACTACTGTCCATCATACTTGAGAAGTTGTGGCAGTCTGGTGAAGTTCCCACTGACTGGAAGAGGGGAAACATAACCCTCATTTTTAAAATGAATGCCCAGGGAACTACAGGCCAGTCAGTCTATACTTCTCTGTACCTGGAAAGACTGTGGAGCAGATCCTCCTGGAAAATATGCTGATGCACATGGAAATGAAGGAGGTGACTGGTAACAGCCAACATAGCTTCACTAAGGGGAGATCGTGCCTGACAAATCTGGTGGCCTTCTCTGATGGGGTTACAGCATTGGTGACTAGGGAAAGAGCAACTGACATCATCTACCTGGACTTGTGCAAAGCATTTGACACT
>NW_026109784.1:0-25000 GCF_013377495.2 Cygnus atratus
GTACAATCCTCTGACTTCTCACGGGTTCCAGAATTAGCCTACGGCTGACATGACAAAATGATTCTGCGCATCCTCAGAGGGGAAGGGTCTCCTGTTGGGCTGGGGTCTCTCACTCTAGGGGGTGTGATTTTTTGTATTAGAATGAGGGTACTTCGTATTAGAATATCTTTCCGTTGTTTTCCAGTGGTTTCCAACAAGTGGATCAGTATCAAACTCCAGTGCATGTGTCGGATTTTTCCTTACAAAAGGGTCTTCTTGAGTAGATAGATTCCTAGTTATTCATCCTTTAGATAGCTTCAACTCCAGGGTCATCTTTGCCCTTGCCTCAAAATACCCATTTTGTATCTTTTCTCATGAAACGAAGTTAACGAAAAAAACAAACAAACAAACAAAAACTAGTTGCTAGCACCAGCGGCTTGTTTGCTGGGTCTGCTCTATGTGTTTTGAAGACTATTCAGTACAATTCAGCACCTTCAAGAGAAATTGTGTGGTTCTATGAAAATGCGTCTTGATCTAATGCAAGCCTGTGACGCACCCCGAAGGCCCTCCAAGCCCTGGGATGGGGTCTGAGGCCCTTCCGAGCCCTGGGATGTTACCTGCAGCCACTCCAACCCCTTTGACGGGCCCTGCGGCCACTCCAGCCCCACTGACAGGCCCTGCAGCCACTCCAACCCTGTGACGGACCCTACAGTTGGCTCCGGGGACTGCCCTGTGGCAGTCCCAGTCACCGATACACACAAGATGAAAGAATGGATGCACAAGTCATCTCATTTAGGAAGGGAAGAAAGTCCTACTGAGAAGGGGAAGGAGCAATAGGAAGGCGAAGCAGACTACCTCAGTGTAGGGCCGTCCTAGGGAACAGCAGGCTGAAGACCACCATCTAAAAGCAGCAGTAACCAGGTGATCCCGATCTCTGGGTGAGCTGTGAGACATGCGGAAAGATTTCAGCTCTCCTCCAGGGAGCACATTGTCACCTTGCTGCTGCCATGCTGGGATAATGGCTCCGGTGTCCGTGCTGTGTCTGTGCTGTGTCTGTGCTCTGTGCTGTGCCTGTGCTCTCTGTGCTCTGTCCGTGCTGTGTCTGTGCTGTGTCTGAGCTGGGTCTGGACTGTGTCTGGGCTGTGTCTGGGCTGTGTCTGTGCTCTCTGTGCTCTGTCTGGGCTCTGTCTGTGCCCTGTCTGTGCTCTGTCTGGGCTGTGTCTGTTCTGTGTCTGTGCTCTGTCTGTGATCTCTGTGCTCTGTCCGTGCTGTGTCTGTGCTGTGTCTGGACTGTGTCTGGGCTGTGTCCGTGCTGTGTCTGTGCGATCTGTGCTCTGTCTGGGCTGTGTCCGTGCTGTGTCCGTGCTGTGTCTGGGCTCTGTCGGTGCTGTGTCTGTGCTCTCTGTGCTCTGTCTGTGCTCTGTCCGTGCTGTGTCTGTGCTGTGTCCGGGCTCTGGCTGGGCTGTGTCTGGGCTGTGTCTGTGGTCTGTCTGTATTGGCCTCCTTTCTCCCCAGTTCTTCTCAGAGCCTGTCTTCAGATGAACAGTCTCAGTCCTTTGTCAGCCATCCTGAGACAAGCCACCACCCCCGATGGGACCGCTGAAATCAGAGGGTGCACCTTCCTGTCTGTAGTAGCAAGAACTCTGGTAGGCAACAAGATCCGGGACGAGCCCCTAGACTGTGAGAAAAATCTCAATAATTTTCTTCAGACAGGATCTTCTGTGAAGCTTTTTTATTTGCGATGGCAATGGCGGGCGTCCTGCAAGCAGGAGCGCGCAGTAAAAGTTTATCATAACCGTGTATTCCCTATTACCCGACACCTGATTTCTCCCCTGTTTCTTCATTGGCTGAGTACTACAGGTTCACAGCGTACTCGACGCACTACTATACCATATATGTACAATTTTATTTGACCAACCATTAATTTCTCCTTATCCTTTTATTTTTTCCTTCTTCTCTTGTGACTAGAGGGCCCTTGATCTTTGCTTTTACTGATCTCGCACTGCTCATCCTGTTTTTCTTAGCTATCCTCATTATTTTGGGACAGTGGGACCTTCCCCTTATCTGCTTAACGGATTCCCCACTGCTATGCCACACAATCACTTTTGAATATGCAAGGTTAGTGGATTTTTCCACTGCAAAAACACCTTCTATTGCAAAAACACAACTTTGTTTCTCACAAGGAGAAAAAACAACACGCCTGAAGTCGAAGCCACATACTAGAAAGAGAGGAGGATGCGCAGCACGGGAAGCTTCTCACAGAAAGGAGCTGCATTTTGGGTAAAAATCTGTCCCTTTTTATGTCATTGAGACATACGAGGGTGTAGGACACCAGCACTTCAGGGAACCAAGGGATGCTGTGCATTTCTCTCGTCCCCCTGAGACAGCCACTAGGTGACGATGTTTCCAATTTTCTTTAAAGAAACCTTGCTTTCTCAGGCCCAGGTGTCCAGCTGCACACCAAGGACGCCCCCGGCTCCCAGGCGCAGTTGTTCCCAGGCCGAAGGCCGAGCTCCCCTCCGAACCCCCATTCCAGCAGACATTGCTCCTGGCATTGTGGAGCAGCCATTTCATGTCAGCCTTTTCTACTGGCAGGCAGCTTACCGCCGTCAGTGCTGCCATCGGGGCGCCTGAGAGCCGTGTGAGGTCAGCAGAGAGTCACTGTCAGCCTTTGAGCTCCCAAAGGTGGGTGGCCGTAAGTGCCCTGAGCGTCCAGCTCGCATTGAGTACTGCTGGTGGCACTCGAGGCATGGAGGTCTTGGTGGTGGAATAGGAGATGCCGATGTCCTGCTGGTGGAACAAGAGACGCTGACGTCCTGCTGGTGGAAGAGGAGACTTGAAGGTCCTGCTGGTTAGAGGTGCTTAGGAGTGGGCAGCCTCCATCCCGGTGGCCGAGCATCTCCACGGCAGGGAGGCCACGGGCAGCACGAGCCAGCCGCCCCGCGGGCTGACAGCAGAGGCCCCCGGGGATGAGACGTGCCCCACCTGCCTGGGCCTGCTGGCCGAGGCAGCACCTGAGTCCTGCGGGCACAGCTACCGCTGCTGAGAGCTTGAACCTCTTGTAAGTTTAGTCTTGGCAAAGAAAACCCATCCTAAGTGCATTTGCCTTTCAGGCATTGGTAAGTTGGCCCTCCTGATGTATTTTCACTGCCACAGTAGTGCCTCTAATAATGCTACTGTTAGTTAGTGCTCTACCCTTCCGATCTTTTACTAAGGTAGCTAGAGAGAAGTGCAGATACCTCTTTATTTCCTGGTAATACCTGTAAGAACCATCTATCTACATCTTCGCCAGATTCATCATAGCGCTCTTGGTACTGGTGATTTGTGTTGATCTGGAATAAAGTGCAATCGTTAGCACGCCAAGTGTCCATGCCCTTGCATCTAACAGAATCGTACAAGTCATCTCGTTTAGGAAGGGAAGAAAGTCCTACTGAGAAGGGGAAGGAGCAATAGGAAGGCGAAGCAGACTACCTCAGTGTAGGGCCGTCCTAGGGAACAGCAGGCTGAAGACCACCATCTAAAAGCAGCAGTAACCAGGTGATCCCGATCTCTGGGTGAGCTGTGAGACATGCGGAAAGATTAGAGCTGTCCTCCAGGCGAGCACATTGTCACCTTGCTGCTGCCATGCTGGGATAACGGCTCCGGTGTCCGTGCTGTGTCTGTGCTGTGTCTGTGCTCTGTGCTGTGCCTGTGCTCTCTGTGCTCTGTCCGTGCTGTGTCTGTGCTGTGTCTGAGCTCTGTCTGCGCTGTGTCTGGGCTGTGTCTGTGCTCTCTGTGCTCTGTCCGTGCTGTGTCTGGGCTCTGGCTGGGCTGTGTCTGATCTCACCTGCTCCACCGGGGGCTCTTCCACGGGCTCCTCCACGGGCTGCAGCGTGGAGATCTGCTCCATGTGGGACCCATGGGCTGCAGGGGGACAGCCTGCTCCACCAGGGGCCTGTCCATCCACAGGCCGCAGGGGAACTGCTGCTGTGAGCCTGGAGCACCTCCTGCCTCCTGCTGCACTCACCTTGGGGGCTGCAGAGAGGTTTCTCACTCCTCCCTGACCCAGACGCTGCTGTGCAGCAGGTTTCTTTCCCTTTCTTAGATGGGCTCTCACACAGGCGTAAACATCATCCTTTTTGTCTCAGTTCTGGGCAGCAGCGGGTCCCTCTGGAGCCTCCTGGAACCGGCCCTTATCTAACATGGGGCAGCTGCTGCATTCTCCTCGCAGAGGACACCCCTGCAGCCCCCCGCTACCAGAACCTGTCCACGTAAACCCAAGACAAGACACCGAGCGAGCCTCCCTGATTCCCAGCAGGTGGGTCAGGCTGGGAACCCAGGCCAGTGCCCAGCAGACTCTCCTGGGCCTTGAAAAGCAAGCCTTATGGGGACATTGCACCCAGAAAGAACGGAGTCACACAACAGGACTCATTTCCAAAACCGCCTCATAGACACCTGGGCCAAAGAGCAGGGCCTTGAGCGGGTATATCACAATGACAGAGTTCGTTTCCTTCCCAGTAGCTGGCATGTGCCGTTTTTTGGGATTTCGGGGCTACAGCGTGCTGCTAAGAGGGATGTCTGAGCTCTTGCAGGGCAGTGCTTCCACTAAGGCAAGGACTTTTCTGCATCTTCTACTGCCCTGCAAGCGAGGATGCTTGGGGCACACAGGAAGCTGGGAGGGGACACAGCTGCAGGGATTCCATAAGACACAAGCAAATGCAGACTTGGCTTGGTGACACTTTCTGTTGATTACTGCTCAACACAAATTACCTCGAGCAAGTCTACCGTGACGACTAAAGGAAAGAGACGTGTGGATGCTGCTAAGCTCTTCTAGATTGTACCAGGTAGGAAAGATACCTCTGTAGCAGGCGTGAAGAGGATAGCACTAATTAATTAGATGAGAAGTGGAGGAAAGGCACTTAGAGGTAGTGAAAATCAGTTAATGTGATGTCCCGGGGAAGCTTCAGTCTGCCTAAGGAGTAGCAAGAACAAGCCTAAAGTCATAGCCAAATACAAGAAAGAGAGGAGGACACGCAGCATGAGAAGCTTCCGAGAGAAAGGAGCTCTGTTTGGGGTAAAAATCAGTCCCTTTTTCTATCATTGAGACATCCAAGGGCGTAGGACACCAGCACTTCAGGGAACCAAGGGATGCTGTGCATTTCTCTCAGTCCCCCTGACACAGCCACTAGGTGACGATGCTTCCAATTCTCTTTAAAGAAACCTTGCTTTCTCAGGCCCAGGTGTCCAGCTGCACACCAAGGACGTCCCTGGCTCCCAGGCGCGGTTCCCAGGCCGAAGGCCGAGCTCCCCTCCGAACCCCCATTCCAGCAGACCTTGCTCCTGGCATTGTGGAGCAGCCATTTCATGTCAGCCTTTTCTCCTGGCAGGCAGCTTACCGCCGTCAGTGCTGCCATCGGGGCGCCCGAGAGCCGTGTGAGGTCAGCAGAGAGTCACTGTCAGCCTTTGAGCTCCCAAAGGTGGGTGGCCGTAAGTGCCCTGAGCGTCCAGCTCGCATTGAGTACTGCTGGTGGCACTCGAGGCGTGGAGGTCTGGATGGTGGAATGGGAGACGCCGATGTCCTGCTGCTGGAACGAGAGACGCTGATGTGCCGCTGGTGCAGGAGGAGACTTGAAGGTGCTGCTGGTTAGAGGTGCTGAGGAGCGGGCAGCCTCCGTCCCGGTGGCTGAGCATGCTACTCTTAATTAGTGCTCTACCCTTCCTATCTTTTTACTAAGGTGGAAAGAGAGAAATGCACGTATCTGTTTATTTCCTGGTAAGAAACGTAAGAGCCTTGTATCTGCATATTCACCAGATTCATCCCAGCGCCCTTGGTACTGGTGATCTGTGTTGATCTGTAATAAAGAGCAATCGGTAGCACACCAAGTCTCCGTGACCTCGCATCTAACAGAATGGTCCAAATCCCTGTTGTGATCTCTCTATAGCTGTGGGCTGGCTAAGCTGTCTGTTGGATGGTGAAAAGGGGAAATGAGTGGGATGGGAAATGATGAGTGGGCCGAGAAATGATTGCTGGGATGGGAAGACTTCCTTGGGGTGGAAAGCCATTGGGATAGGAAATCAAAGAGATGGGAAATCTTCCCTGGGTTTGAAATCATTGGGAAGCAAAAGCATTGGGATGGGAAATCACTGCCGGGATGGGCAAGTATTGGGCTGGGAAGTCTTTAATGGGGTGGGTAACATTCACTGGGGAAGGAAGTACTTGGAAAAGTAATCAGAGAGACGGGAATTCTTTGGGATGAGATCTCTTTGGGTTAAGAAACGCTTCGTGTCGCTGGGAAATATCTCGTATGGGAATCTGTTATCATGTGAAATTGTAAGGATGGGAAATGACCGTTAGGATGAAAAGCTGGTACTGGGACGGGAAATGCTTGGGACGGGCAAGTGTTGGTGTGAAACCGTCCTGGGCATGGCAAATGATGCGTGGGAGGGAAAGCCTGATGGGGATGGAAAAGTCTTGCGATGGGAAGCCTGCTTGGGTCCAAAGCCCGCAGTCCTCACCAAGATGGCGGCGAGGGGCTGGTCAGCCGTTGGGACGGAACCCCCGTTGGCCGGGTTCCCCAACCGACCGCCCCACTCTCCAGCCACCATGGCAGGTCCAGCAGCGGGCTCCCGCTCCTCCCGGGGCTGCGGCCCTGCTGGCGAGCCCAGCGCCCCAGATCTCACCCCAGCGCCCTTTTTCCCACAGAGGGTTTCCCCAGACGGCTTCCGCGGGTTCCGCAGACGCAAAACTCCCCCTTCGTTGTCCCAGCCGTGCCGCCAACGGTGGCTGCCTGGCTGCTGCCCTCCCTCCCCGGAGCGACGGCGCTGCCCTTGCAGCCCCCCCAGGTACCCACCCTCCCCTACGCGCTGCCCCAGGCCACCGTCTGGCACGTGGTGCCGGGGGTCCAGGGGCAGGTGCTGCAGCTCCCCGCCGGGGTGCAGCTGCCACCTGGGGGGCACCTCCCACCCGAGGGGCACCACCTGCAGCTTGGGCAGCTCCCCGCCGTGGGGCAGCTCCCTGCTGTGGGGCAGCTCCCCCACACCGCTCCTCCCTGTGCCCCCGTCTACCAGTGGGGACAGCCCGTGGTGACGGGGACGGTGCTGCCCCAGGATCCCCTCTGGTTGGGGCCCGGGGCCGTGCTCCATGGGGAGCTCCTGCACCCCGCAGGCACCTGCCTGCTGCAGGCCCCTGCCCACCCTGGCCCCCCACCACTCCTCGTCCCGGGGCCTCCGCTGCGGGGGCAGGCGCTCCCCGCGCCCCGCACCCTGACCAGCAGCCAGGGGCAGCTGCCGGAGCCCTGCGAGCACGCCGTGGGGCTCAGCGAGGACCAGGGGCCCCCGCTGCCCGGCCCCGCTCCCCCCGAGCCTGCCCAGGCTCCAACGACCGCCAGCACCCAGACGGTGACGCCCGACGGTGAGTTTGGGGCTGGCACAGCCGGCCGGTGGGCGCCCCACACCCAGGAAGCCATGGGAAAGCTGGCATCGCCCATCCTGGGGGATTTGCTTGCTTTTTCCTCAGCGGCGACAGTTGCAGAGGTGCCTGAGGAGCCCCTGGAGCTGCTTGAGCTGGGCCCCGATGCCTTCGCCGAGGCCTTTCCCCACCTGGCAGGGGACAGCCAGCAGCTGCAGCACCTGCAGGACCAGCTCCCGGCCGACCTGGACATCTCCGGCTTGGAGGAGCTGCTCAGCTGGCTCGATGCCGTGGAGCCCCAGGACGCCTTCCCCGGTGTCCCCAGCAGTCCTGTGCTCAGCCGCTTCCTCTCTGAGCTGCCCGACCTCTCCGAGGACATCGAGGAGCCGAGCACACAGGGACTGGCAGCCACCAGAGCGCTGGGTGAGGTACCCTCAACCCCTGGGGTGCACCCCGAGAAGGTGCAGGGTGGGCGGTCGGTGCAGCCCCCTGCTGTGCCGGCAGTGAGCTCCCCCCTCAAGCCTGCAGCCAGTCCCCAGCTCAGTGCCCTCAGGAGACCCCTGCCCAACCCTCCCTTCACTCTCCCCAAAAGGCCCCCCCACCCTGAATTCCTCACTGCCCTTAGCACACCCCTGCCCAACCCTCCCTCGCGTCCCCTCAAGAGACCCCCCGACCCTGAATTCCTTAATTCCCTTAGGAGACCCCTGGCCAAGCCTCGCTTGAGTCCCCTCAAGAGCCCCCCCGACCCTGAATGTATTAGAGCCCTTAGGAGACCCCTGCCCAATCCCCCTCTGAGGCCCCTCAAGAGCCCCCCGCCTGCCCCTGCGCCCACCGGCACCAAGTGGGGGGCCAAGCGCCCCGCGCCCACCAGCACCCCCAGCACAGCGCAGAGCTCCCAGCACAGGAGGCCGACGACGGAGAAAACCCCCGGCAAGGAGAAGACGCTGCTGCTGGGCCAGGGTGGCCAAGGCCCCAAGACGCTGTGCCAGGGGAAGACGGGTGGCGACAGCGCGGTGGCTGGCAGCAGCAGCCAAGCGGGCAGCGGCAGGCAGCAGCCGGCGAGCGACAGCACCAGGGCGCCCAGCAAGAGAGCCCGAAGCCCGGGGGCTGCTGGGGGGCAAGGAGCAGCGGCACCGCCTCCCCGGAGAACGCAGCTGCTGCTGGAGCCCCCCCCCATTAAGCCCCGTGCCCGTGCCCGTGCCGTGCGGGCCCAGGACAGGCTCCGTCCCCAAGCCATCGGGGCCAAGACTCTGCAGCGCCAGCACCCGGGGCCAAAGACCCCCAGCGAGACTTTGCAGCCGCTGGGGGCCAGGGCGAAGGCGCTGGGGCCAGTGGGCCAGCCGCCCTGTGCGCAGCCGCAGCCCACCTCCGGCGGCCCCAGCAGCATGCCCAGGGCCCCGCCGACGGTGCCAGGCTCCAGCGCTGTGCCCGCTGCCCCCCGGCCCCCAGCTGGCGACAGGGCCCAGGCGGTGCCGGCACCACCAGGCAGCACGGCGCGAGCGTGGAGAGCTCCCCTACAGCAGGCGCCCAGAGCGCCGTGCCTGCCAGCCGCGGGGGGCCAAGCGCAGCGGGAGGCTCTGCCCACGCAGCTGCGCACGCTGCAGCGTCCGGCGCAGCCCCGCGTGGACTACGTGCCCTGTGTGCGGCCCTGGGCGGGCAGCCACGCGGCGCCCACGCCGCTGGAGGAGCAGGAGGCGTCGGTGCCCATCACGCCGCAGCAGCGTCCCGAGCGGGAGCGCCTGAAGAAGCTGGCCCAGGAGGAGCGGCAGCGGGCGGCCCACCAGATGAAGATCGGCCCCGTGCAATTCTTCGCGCAGCGGCAGAAGGACCACGCCATAGCCAAGTATTACGGCTACCCGTGAGCCTGCGCTCCTCGACGGCCCCCGCAGCACCCAGGCCCGCTCAGCATGCAGGCACAGAGACCTCTGCAGGCGCCTGCTCCAGCTTCAGCCACGCTCCTCAGCCCTTGCCCCTCTCGCTTGCCCTCTCCCTTCTCCAGTGCTGGAGCTAGGCAGTGTTTGGCACTGCCAGGGAACAGTTCAGGGAACAGCTGTGCTTGCACTGGGATGCCGAGGGGATTTCATGCAGCCCGCTCCCGCTGCCCATGCTCAGTCCGTGCATGGATGTGGGCATGGCCAGCACGGACGGGAGAAAACGGGTGGACGGCTGGGTGGATGGGAGGGTGATGGGAGCTGGGAATTCAGCCTTGGGATCAGAAATGGGAGGTTGTTGGGATAGGAAATGATCAGGGGGATGGGAAGTCATGATGGGGATAGGAATTCATTAGAATGGGAAAAATTGGTTTTATTTGTATTTCATTAAATTTACTTTATTGACTGGGTTGTACAGGATGGCATTTCTTTAGTTTCTCTTCCTTTTCTACCCTATTAAACTCTCTTTATCACAACGCACTGGTTTGTACTTTATTTTTCCTTCCGAGTCGTTCGGGATTCACTCAGGATGGGGGGGACATTAGTGAACGCCTGTGTGCTTCAGATCCAAGGTCACCTTTGCCCTCAACTCAAGATACATATTTGCATCTGTTGTCATGAAACAAAATTAACAACAACAAAAGAAAAGTTAACTACTTCCGAGCACCAGCTGTACGTTTGCTGGGGTCTGCTCTATGCATTTTGAAGACCATTCAATACTATTCAGCACCTTCAGGAGGAAATGTGTGGTTCTAGGGAAATGCGTCTTGATGTGATGCAAACCTGTGACGCACCCTGCAGCCCCTGCAACCCCTGTGATTTTACCTGCAGACCCTGCAACCCCTGAGATTTTACCTGCAGTCCCTGCAACCCCTGTGATTTTACCTGCAGCCCCTGCAATTGCTGTGATTTTACCTGCAGACCCTGCAACCCCTGTGATTTTACCTGCAGACCCTGCAACCCCTGAGATTTTACCTGCAGCCCCTGCAACCCCTGTGATTTTACCTGCAGCCCCTGCAACCCCTGTGATGTTCCCTGCAGCCACTCCAACCCTGTGACAGGCCCTACAGCTGGCTCCGGGGACTACCCCGTTGCTGTATCAGTCGCCAATACACACAAGAGGAAGGAATGGATGCAGAAGTCATCTCGTTTAGGAAGGGAAGAAAGTCCTCCTAAGAAGGGGAAGGAGCAATAGGAGGGCGAGGCAGGCGACCCCAATGTAGGGCCATCCCAGGGAACAGGAGGCTGTTATAAAATAGAAAAGAGAGAAAAGCAGCAGTGAGCAGGTGATCCCCATCCCTGGGCGAGCTGCGAGACATGGGACAAGGTTTCAGCTGTCATCCAGGCAAGCACATTGTCACCTGGCTGCTGCGATGCTGGGATAAGAGCTCCGGGAGCCTGGAATCAGAGGGCAGGGAAGCCAAGCAGCTGGGATCCTTCTCTGGGGAAGGGGGCACTGAGAAAGCGATTGGAAACGGGGCACAAGCCCTCAGCCTCTGGAGGCGGCGCCTGTCAGGCGTGAAGGAAAGGGATCCCTTCCAGCAAGATGCTGTGGGGTTGCTGAGGGTCGAAGAACAGCAGGTGTTGGCTGCTACCACCGTGCTGCAGCAGCGGCAAGAGAGAGACGTGGTGGTTTTCCTCAGCTGGGCAGCTGAGCTCCACCTCAACCGCTCTCTCCCTGCCCCTCCTCAAACGGAAAGGGGAGAAAATAGGATGGAAAGGGCTCAAGGGCTGAGAGAAGGACACGGAGATCACTCCACAATGATCGTCACGGCCAAAAGAGGCTCAGCAGAGCCTGTTCCAGTCCAGCCCGGGCCTGCTCCTGCCAGGGCTCTCCACAGGCCGCGGCCTCCTCCAGGCCACATCCACCTGCTCCACCGGGGGCTCCTCCACGGGCTGCAGCGTGGAGATCTGCTCCATGTGGGACCCATGGGCTGCAGGGGGACAGCCTGCTCCACCAGGGGCCTGTCCATCCACAGGCCGCAGGGGAACTGCTGCTGTGAGCCTGGAGCACCTCCTGCCTCCTGCTGCACTCACCTTGGGGGCTGCAGAGAGGTTTCTCACTCCTCCCTGACCCAGACGCTGCTGTGCAGCAGGTTTCTTTCCCTTTCTTAGATGGGCTCTCACACAGGCGTAAACATCATCCTTTTTGTCTCAGTTCTGGGCAGCAGCGGGTCCCTCTGGAGCCTCCTGGAACCGGCCCTTATCTAACATGGGGCAGCTGCTGCATTCTCCTCGCAGAGGACACCCCTGCAGCCCCCCGCTACCAGAACCTGTCCACGTAAACCCAAGACAAGACACCGAGCGAGCCTCCCTGATTCCCAGCAGGTGGGTCAGGCTGGGAACCCAGGCCAGTGCCCAGCAGACTCTCCTGGGCCTTGAAAAGCAAGCCTTATGGGGACATTGCACCCAGAAAGAACGGAGTCACACAACAGGACTCATTTCCAAAACCGCCTCATAGACACCTGGGCCAAAGAGCAGGGCCTTGAGCGGGTATATCACAATGACAGAGTTCGTTTCCTTCCCAGTAGCTGGCATGTGCCGTTTTTTGGGATTTCGGGGCTACAGCGTGCTGCTAAGAGGGATGTCTGAGCTCTTGCAGGGGCAGTGCTTCCACTAAGGCAAGGACTTTTCTGCATCTTCTACTGCCCTGCAAGCGAGGATGCTTGGGGCACACAGGAAGCTGGGAGGGGACACAGCTGCAGGGATTCCATAAGACACAAGCAAATGCAGACTTGGCTTGGTGACGCTTTCTGTTGATTACTGCTCAACACAAATTACCTCGAGCAAGTCTACCGTGACGACTAAAGGAAAGAGACGTGTGGATGCTGCTAAGCTCTTCTAGATTGTACCAGGTAGGAAAGATACCTCTGTAGCAGGCGTGAAGAGGATAGCACTAATTAATTAGATGAGAAGTGGAGGAAAGGCACTTAGAGGTAGTGAAAATCAGTTAATGTGATGTCCCGGGGAAGCTTCAGTCTGCCTAAGGAGTAGCAAGAACAAGCCTAAAGTCATAGCCAAATACAAGAAAGAGAGGAGGACACGCAGCATGAGAAGCTTCCGAGAGAAAGGAGCTCTGTTTGGGGTAAAAATCAGTCCCTTTTTCTATCATTGAGACATCCAAGGGCGTAGGACACCAGCACTTCAGGGAACCAAGGGATGCTGTGCATTTCTCTCGTCCCCCTGACACAGCCACTAGGTGACGATGCTTCCAATTCTCTTTAAAGAAACCTTGCTTTCTCAGGCCCAGGTGTCCAGCTGCACACCAAGGACGTCCCTGGCTCCCAGGCGCGGTTCCCAGGCCGAAGGCCGAGCTCCCCTCCGAACCCCCATTCCAGCAGACCTTGCTCCTGGCATTGTGGAGCAGCCATTTCATGTCAGCCTTTTCTCCTGGCAGGCAGCTTACCGCCGTCAGTGCTGCCATCGGGGCGCCCGAGAGCCGTGTGAGGTCAGCAGAGAGTCACTGTCAGCCTTTGAGCTCCCAAAGGTGGGTGGCCGTAAGTGCCCTGAGCGTCCAGCTCGCATTGAGTACTGCTGGTGGCACTCGAGGCGTGGAGGTCTGGATGGTGGAATGGGAGACGCCGATGTCCTGCTGCTGGAACGAGAGACGCTGATGTGCCGCTGGTGCAGGAGGAGACTTGAAGGTGCTGCTGGTTAGAGGTGCTGAGGAGCGGGCAGCCTCCGTCCCGGTGGCTGAGCATGCTACTCTTAATTAGTGCTCTACCCTTCCTATCTTTTTACTAAGGTGGAAAGAGAGAAATGCACGTATCTGTTTATTTCCTGGTAAGAAACGTAAGAGCCTTGTATCTGCATATTCACCAGATTCATCCCAGCGCCCTTGGTACTGGTGATCTGTGTTGATCTGTAATAAAGAGCAATCGGTAGCACACCAAGTCTCCGTGACCTCGCATCTAACAGAATGGTCCAAATCCCTGTTGTGATCTCTCTATAGCTGTGGGCTGGCTAAGCTGTCTGTTGGATGGTGAAAAGGGGAAATGAGTGGGATGGGAAATGATGAGTGGGCCGAGAAATGATTGCTGGGATGGGAAGACTTCCTTGGGGTGGAAAGCCATTGGGATAGGAAATCAAAGAGATGGGAAATCTTCCCTGGGTTTGAAATCATTGGGAAGCAAAAGCATTGGGATGGGAAATCACTGCCGGGATGGGCAAGTATTGGGCTGGGAAGTCTTTAATGGGGTGGGTAACATTCACTGGGGAAGGAAGTACTTGGAAAAGTAATCAGAGAGACGGGAATTCTTTGGGATGAGATCTCTTTGGGTTAAGAAACGCTTCGTGTCGCTGGGAAATATCTCGTATGGGAATCTGTTATCATGTGAAATTGTAAGGATGGGAAATGACCGTTAGGATGAAAAGCTGGTACTGGGACGGGAAATGCTTGGGACGGGCAAGTGTTGGTGTGAAACCGTCCTGGGCATGGCAAATGATGCGTGGGAGGGAAAGCCTGATGGGGATGGAAAAGTCTTGCGATGGGAAGCCTGCTTGGGTCCAAAGCCCGCAGTCCTCACCAAGATGGCGGCGAGGGGCTGGTCAGCCGTTGGGACGGAACCCCCGTTGGCCGGGTTCCCCAACCGACCGCCCCACTCTCCAGCCACCATGGCAGGTCCAGCAGCGGGCTCCCGCTCCTCCCGGGGCTGCGGCCCTGCTGGCGAGCCCAGCGCCCCAGATCTCACCCCAGCGCCCTTTTTCCCACAGAGGGTTTCCCCAGACGGCTTCCGCGGGTTCCGCAGACGCAAAACTCCCCCTTCGTTGTCCCAGCCGTGCCGCCAACGGTGGCTGCCTGGCTGCTGCCCTCCCTCCCCGGAGCGACGGCGCTGCCCTTGCAGCCCCCCCAGGTACCCACCCTCCCCTACGCGCTGCCCCAGGCCACCGTCTGGCACGTGGTGCCGGGGGTCCAGGGGCAGGTGCTGCAGCTCCCCGCCGGGGTGCAGCTGCCACCTGGGGGGCACCTCCCACCCGAGGGGCACCACCTGCAGCTTGGGCAGCTCCCCGCCGTGGGGCAGCTCCCTGCTGTGGGGCAGCTCCCCCACACCGCTCCTCCCTGTGCCCCCGTCTACCAGTGGGGACAGCCCGTGGTGACGGGGACGGTGCTGCCCCAGGATCCCCTCTGGTTGGGGCCCGGGGCCGTGCTCCATGGGGAGCTCCTGCACCCCGCAGGCACCTGCCTGCTGCAGGCCCCTGCCCACCCTGGCCCCCCACCACTCCTCGTCCCGGGGCCTCCGCTGCGGGGGCAGGCGCTCCCCGCGCCCCGCACCCTGACCAGCAGCCAGGGGCAGCTGCCGGAGCCCTGCGAGCACGCCGTGGGGCTCAGCGAGGACCAGGGGCCCCCGCTGCCCGGCCCCGCTCCCCCCGAGCCTGCCCAGGCTCCAACGACCGCCAGCACCCAGACGGTGACGCCCGACGGTGAGTTTGGGGCTGGCACAGCCGGCCGGTGGGCGCCCCACACCCAGAAGCCATGGGAAAGCTGGCATCGCCCATCCTGGGGGATTTGCTTGCTTTTTCCTCAGCGGCGACAGTTGCAGAGGTGCCTGAGGAGCCCCTGGAGCTGCTTGAGCTGGGCCCCGATGCCTTCGCCGAGGCCTTTCCCCACCTGGCAGGGGACAGCCAGCAGCTGCAGCACCTGCAGGACCAGCTCCCGGCCGACCTGGACATCTCCGGCTTGGAGGAGCTGCTCAGCTGGCTCGATGCCGTGGAGCCCCAGGACGCCTTCCCCGGTGTCCCCAGCAGTCCTGTGCTCAGCCGCTTCCTCTCTGAGCTGCCCGACCTCTCCGAGGACATCGAGGAGCCGAGCACACAGGGACTGGCAGCCACCAGAGCGCTGGGTGAGGTACCCTCAACCCCTGGGGTGCACCCCGAGAAGGTGCAGGGTGGGCGGTCGGTGCAGCCCCCTGCTGTGCCGGCAGTGAGCTCCCCCCTCAAGCCTGCAGCCAGTCCCCAGCTCAGTGCCCTCAGGAGACCCCTGCCCAACCCTCCCTTCACTCTCCCCAAAAGGCCCCCCCACCCTGAATTCCTCACTGCCCTTAGCACACCCCTGCCCAACCCTCCCTCGCGTCCCCTCAAGAGACCCCCCGACCCTGAATTCCTTAATTCCCTTAGGAGACCCCTGGCCAAGCCTCGCTTGAGTCCCCTCAAGAGCCCCCCCGACCCTGAATGTATTAGAGCCCTTAGGAGACCCCTGCCCAATCCCCCTCTGAGGCCCCTCAAGAGCCCCCCGCCTGCCCCTGCGCCCACCGGCACCAAGTGGGGGGCCAAGCGCCCCGCGCCCACCAGCACCCCCAGCACAGCGCAGAGCTCCCAGCACAGGAGGCCGACGACGGAGAAAACCCCCGGCAAGGAGAAGACGCTGCTGCTGGGCCAGGGTGGCCAAGGCCCCAAGACGCTGTGCCAGGGGAAGACGGGTGGCGACAGCGCGGTGGCTGGCAGCAGCAGCCAAGCGGGCAGCGGCAGGCAGCAGCCGGCGAGCGACAGCACCAGGGCGCCCAGCAAGAGAGCCCGAAGCCCGGGGGCTGCTGGGGGGCAAGGAGCAGCGGCACCGCCTCCCCGGAGAACGCAGCTGCTGCTGGAGCCCCCCCCCATTAAGCCCCGTGCCCGTGCCCGTGCCGTGCGGGCCCAGGACAGGCTCCGTCCCCAAGCCATCGGGGCCAAGACTCTGCAGCGCCAGCACCCGGGGCCAAAGACCCCCAGCGAGACTTTGCAGCCGCTGGGGGCCAGGGCGAAGGCGCTGGGGCCAGTGGGCCAGCCGCCCTGTGCGCAGCCGCAGCCCACCTCCGGCGGCCCCAGCAGCATGCCCAGGGCCCCGCCGACGGTGCCAGGCTCCAGCGCTGTGCCCGCTGCCCCCCGGCCCCCAGCTGGCGACAGGGCCCAGGCGGTGCCGGCACCACCAGGCAGCACGGCGCGAGCGTGGAGAGCTCCCCTACAGCAGGCGCCCAGAGCGCCGTGCCTGCCAGCCGCGGGGGGCCAAGCGCAGCGGGAGGCTCTGCCCACGCAGCTGCGCACGCTGCAGCGTCCGGCGCAGCCCCGCGTGGACTACGTGCCCTGCGTGCGGCCCTGGGCGGGCAGCCACGCGGCGCCCACGCCGCTGGAGGAGCAGGAGGCGTCGGTGCCCATCACGCCGCAGCAGCGTCCCGAGCGGGAGCGCCTGAAGAAGCTGGCCCAGGAGGAGCGGCAGCGGGCGGCCCACCAGATGAAGATCGGCCCCGTGCAATTCTTCGCGCAGCGGCAGAAGGACCACGCCATAGCCAAGTATTACGGCTACCCGTGAGCCTGCGCTCCTCGACGGCCCCCGCAGCACCCAGGCCCGCTCAGCATGCAGGCACAGAGACCTCTGCAGGCGCCTGCTCCAGCTTCAGCCACGCTCCTCAGCCCTTGCCCCTCTCGCTTGCCCTCTCCCTTCTCCAGTGCTGGAGCTAGGCAGTGTTTGGCACTGCCAGGGAACAGTTCAGGGAACAGCTGTGCTTGCACTGGGATGCCGAGGGGATTTCATGCAGCCCGCTCCCGCTGCCCATGCTCAGTCCGTGCATGGATGTGGGCATGGCCAGCACGGACGGGAGAAAACGGGTGGACGGCTGGGTGGATGGGAGGGTGATGGGAGCTGGGAATTCAGCCTTGGGATCAGAAATGGGAGGTTGTTGGGATAGGAAATGATCAGGGGGATGGGAAGTCATGATGGGGATAGGAATTCATTAGAATGGGAAAAATTGGTTTTATTTGTATTTCATTAAATTTACTTTATTGACTGGGTTGTACAGGATGGCATTTCTTTAGTTTCTCTTCCTTTTCTACCCTATTAAACTCTCTTTATCACAACGCACTGGTTTGTACTTTATTTTTCCTTCCGAGTCGTTCGGGATTCACTCAGGATGGGGGGGACATTAGTGAACGCCTGTGTGCTTCAGATCCAAGGTCACCTTTGCCCTCAACTCAAGATACATATTTGCATCTGTTGTCATGAAACAAAATTAACAACAACAAAAGAAAAGTTAACTACTTCCGAGCACCAGCTGTACGTTTGCTGGGGTCTGCTCTATGCATTTTGAAGACCATTCAATACTATTCAGCACCTTCAGGAGGAAATGTGTGGTTCTAGGGAAATGCGTCTTGATGTGATGCAAACCTGTGACGCACCCTGCAGCCCCTGCAACCCCTGTGATTTTACCTGCAGACCCTGCAACCCCTGAGATTTTACCTGCAGCCCCTGCAACCCCTGTGATTTTACCTGCAGCCCCTGCAACCCCTGTGATGTTCCCTGCAGCCACTCCAACCCTGTGACAGGCCCTACAGCTGGCTCCGGGGACTACCCCGTTGCTGTATCAGTCGCCAATACACACAAGAGGAAGGAATGGATGCAGAAGTCATCTCGTTTAGGAAGGGAAGAAAGTCCTCCTAAGAAGGGGAAGGAGCAATAGGAGGGCGAGGCAGGCGACCCCAATGTAGGGCCATCCCAGGGAACAGGAGGCTGTTATAAAATAGAAAAGAGAGAAAAGCAGCAGTGAGCAGGTGATCCCCATCCCTGGGCGAGCTGCGAGACATGGGACAAGGTTTCAGCTGTCATCCAGGCAAGCACATTGTCACCTGGCTGCTGCGATGCTGGGATAAGAGCTCCGGGAGCCTGGAATCAGAGGGCAGGGAAGCCAAGCAGCTGGGATCCTTCTCTGGGGAAGGGGGCACTGAGAAAGCGATTGGAAACGGGGCACAAGCCCTCAGCCTCTGGAGGCGGCGCCTGTCAGGCGTGAAGGAAAGGGATCCCTTCCAGCAAGATGCTGTGGGGTTGCTGAGGGTCGAAGAACAGCAGGTGTTGGCTGCTACCACCGTGCTGCAGCAGCGGCAAGAGAGAGACGTGGTGGTTTTCCTCAGCTGGGCAGCTGAGCTCCACCTCAACCGCTCTCTCCCTGCCCCTCCTCAAACGGAAAGGGGAGAAAATAGGATGGAAAGGGCTCAAGGGCTGAGAGAAGGACACGGAGATCACTCCACAATGATCGTCACGGCCAAAAGAGGCTCAGCAGAGCCTGTTCCAGTCCAGCCCGGGCCTGCTCCTGCCAGGGCTCTCCACAGGCCGCGGCCTCCTCCAGGCCACATCCACCTGCTCCACCGGGGGCTCCTCCACGGGCTGCAGCGTGGAGATCTGCTCCATGTGGGACCCATGGGCTGCAGGGGGACAGCCTGCTCCACCAGGGGCCTGTCCATCCACAGGCCGCAGGGGAACTGCTGCTGTGAGCCTGGAGCACCTCCTGCCTCCTGCTGCACTCACCTTGGGGGCTGCAGAGAGGTTTCTCACTCCTCCCTGACCCAGACGCTGCTGTGCAGCAGGTTTCTTTCCCTTTCTTAGATGGGCTCTCACACAGGCGTAAACATCATCCTTTTTGTCTCAGTTCTGGGCAGCAGCGGGTCCCTCTGGAGCCTCCTGGAACCGGCCCTTATCTAACATGGGGCAGCTGCTGCATTCTCCTCGCAGAGGACACCCCTGCAGCCCCCCGCTACCAGAACCTGTCCACGTAAACCCAAGACAAGACACCGAGCGAGCCTCCCTGATTCCCAGCAGGTGGGTCAGGCTGGGAACCCAGGCCAGTGCCCAGCAGACTCTCCTGGGCCTTGAAAAGCAAGCCTTATGGGGACATTGCACCCAGAAAGAACGGAGTCACACAACAGGACTCATTTCCAAAACCGCCTCATAGACACCTGGGCCAAAGAGCAGGGCCTTGAGCGGGTATATCACAATGACAGAGTTCGTTTCCTTCCCAGTAGCTGGCATGTGCCGTTTTTTGGGATTTCGGGGCTACAGCGTGCTGCTAAGAGGGATGTCTGAGCTCTTGCAGGGGCAGTGCTTCCACTAAGGCAAGGACTTTTCTGCATCTTCTACTGCCCTGCAAGCGAGGATGCTTGGGGCACACAGGAAGCTGGGAGGGGACACAGCTGCAGGGATTCCATAAGACACAAGCAAATGCAGACTTGGCTTGGTGACGCTTTCTGTTGATTACTGCTCAACACAAATTACCTCGAGCAAGTCTACCGTGACGACTAAAGGAAAGAGACGTGTGGATGCTGCTAAGCTCTTCTAGATTGTACCAGGTAGGAAAGATACCTCTGTAGCAGGCGTGAAGAGGATAGCACTAATTAATTAGATGAGAAGTGGAGGAAAGGCACTTAGAGGTAGTGAAAATCAGTTAATGTGATGTCCCGGGGAAGCTTCAGTCTGCCTAAGGAGTAGCAAGAACAAGCCTAAAGTCATAGCCAAATACAAGAAAGAGAGGAGGACACGCAGCATGAGAAGCTTCCGAGAGAAAGGAGCTCTGTTTGGGGTAAAAATCAGTCCCTTTTTCTATCATTGAGACATCCAAGGGCGTAGGACACCAGCACTTCAGGGAACCAAGGGATGCTGTGCATTTCTCTCGTCCCCCTGACACAGCCACTAGGTGACGATGCTTCCAATTCTCTTTAAAGAAACCTTGCTTTCTCAGGCCCAGGTGTCCAGCTGCACACCAAGGACGTCCCTGGCTCCCAGGCGCGGTTCCCAGGCCGAAGGCCGAGCTCCCCTCCGAACCCCCATTCCAGCAGACCTTGCTCCTGGCATTGTGGAGCAGCCATTTCATGTCAGCCTTTTCTCCTGGCAGGCAGCTTACCGCCGTCAGTGCTGCCATCGGGGCGCCCGAGAGCCGTGTGAGGTCAGCAGAGAGTCACTGTCAGCCTTTGAGCTCCCAAAGGTGGGTGGCCGTAAGTGCCCTGAGCGTCCAGCTCGCATTGAGTACTGCTGGTGGCACTCGAGGCGTGGAGGTCTGGATGGTGGAATGGGAGACGCCGATGTCCTGCTGCTGGAACGAGAGACGCTGATGTGCCGCTGGTGCAGGAGGAGACTTGAAGGTGCTGCTGGTTAGAGGTGCTGAGGAGCGGGCAAGCCTCCGTCCCGGTGGCTGAGCATGCTACTCTTAATTAGTGCTCTACCCTTCCTATCTTTTTACTAAGGTGGAAAGAGAGAAATGCACGTATCTGTTTATTTCCTGGTAAGAAACGTAAGAGCCTTGTATCTGCATATTCACCAGATTCATCCCAGCGCCCTTGGTACTGGTGATCTGTGTTGATCTGTAATAAAGAGCAATCGGTAGCACACCAAGTCTCCGTGACCTCGCATCTAACAGAATGGTCCAAATCCCTGTTGTGATCTCTCTATAGCTGTGGGCTGGCTAAGCTGTCTGTTGGATGGTGAAAAGGGGAAATGAGTGGGATGGGAAATGATGAGTGGGCCGAGAAATGATTGCTGGGATGGGAAGACTTCCTTGGGGTGGAAAGCCATTGGGATAGGAAATCAAAGAGATGGGAAATCTTCCCTGGGTTTGAAATCATTGGGAAGCAAAAGCATTGGGATGGGAAATCACTGCCGGGATGGGCAAGTATTGGGCTGGGAAGTCTTTAATGGGGTGGGTAACATTCACTGGGGAAGGAAGTACTTGGAAAAGTAATCAGAGAGACGGGAATTCTTTGGGATGAGATCTCTTTGGGTTAAGAAACGCTTCGTGTCGCTGGGAAATATCTCGTATGGGAATCTGTTATCATGTGAAATTGTAAGGATGGGAAATGACCGTTAGGATGAAAAGCTGGTACTGGGACGGGAAATGCTTGGGACGGGCAAGTGTTGGTGTGAAACCGTCCTGGGCATGGCAAATGATGCGTGGGAGGGAAAGCCTGATGGGGATGGAAAAGTCTTGCGATGGGAAGCCTGCTTGGGTCCAAAGCCCGCAGTCCTCACCAAGATGGCGGCGAGGGGCTGGTCAGCCGTTGGGACGGAACCCCCGTTGGCCGGGTTCCCCAACCGACCGCCCCACTCTCCAGCCACCATGGCAGGTCCAGCAGCGGGCTCCCGCTCCTCCCGGGGCTGCGGCCCTGCTGGCGAGCCCAGCGCCCCAGATCTCACCCCAGCGCCCTTTTTCCCACAGAGGGTTTCCCCAGACGGCTTCCGCGGGTTCCGCAGACGCAAAACTCCCCCTTCGTTGTCCCAGCCGTGCCGCCAACGGTGGCTGCCTGGCTGCTGCCCTCCCTCCCCGGAGCGACGGCGCTGCCCTTGCAGCCCCCCCAGGTACCCACCCTCCCCTACGCGCTGCCCCAGGCCACCGTCTGGCACGTGGTGCCGGGGGTCCAGGGGCAGGTGCTGCAGCTCCCCGCCGGGGTGCAGCTGCCACCTGGGGGGCACCTCCCACCCGAGGGGCACCACCTGCAGCTTGGGCAGCTCCCCGCCGTGGGGCAGCTCCCTGCTGTGGGGCAGCTCCCCCACACCGCTCCTCCCTGTGCCCCCGTCTACCAGTGGGGACAGCCCGTGGTGACGGGGACGGTGCTGCCCCAGGATCCCCTCTGGTTGGGGCCCGGGGCCGTGCTCCATGGGGAGCTCCTGCACCCCGCAGGCACCTGCCTGCTGCAGGCCCCTGCCCACCCTGGCCCCCCACCACTCCTCGTCCCGGGGCCTCCGCTGCGGGGGCAGGCGCTCCCCGCGCCCCGCACCCTGACCAGCAGCCGGGGGCAGCTGCCGGAGCCCTGCGAGCACGCCGTGGGGCTCAGCGAGGACCAGGGGCCCCCGCTGCCCGGCCCCGCTCCCCCCGAGCCTGCCCAGGCTCCAACGACCGCCAGCACCCAGACGGTGACGCCCGACGGTGAGTTTGGGGCTGGCACAGCCGGCCGGTGGGCGCCCCACACCCAGGAGCCATGGGAAAGCTGGCATCGCCCATCCTGGGGGATTTGCTTGCTTTTTCCTCAGCGGCGACAGTTGCAGAGGTGCCTGAGGAGCCCCTGGAGCTGCTTGAGCTGGGCCCCGATGCCTTCGCCGAGGCCTTTCCCCACCTGGCAGGGGACAGCCAGCAGCTGCAGCACCTGCAGGACCAGCTCCCGGCCGACCTGGACATCTCCGGCTTGGAGGAGCTGCTCAGCTGGCTCGATGCCGTGGAGCCCCAGGACGCCTTCCCCGGTGTCCCCAGCAGTCCTGTGCTCAGCCGCTTCCTCTCTGAGCTGCCCGACCTCTCCGAGGACATCGAGGAGCCGAGCACACAGGGACTGGCAGCCACCAGAGCGCTGGGTGAGGTACCCTCAACCCCTGGGGTGCACCCCGAGAAGGTGCAGGGTGGGCGGTCGGTGCAGCCCCCTGCTGTGCCGGCAGTGAGCTCCCCCCTCAAGCCTGCAGCCAGTCCCCAGCTCAGTGCCCTCAGGAGACCCCTGCCCAACCCTCCCTTCACTCTCCCCAAAAGGCCCCCCCACCCTGAATTCCTCACTGCCCTTAGCACACCCCTGCCCAACCCTCCCTCGCGTCCCCTCAAGAGACCCCCCGACCCTGAATTCCTTAATTCCCTTAGGAGACCCCTGGCCAAGCCTCGCTTGAGTCCCCTCAAGAGCCCCCCCGACCCTGAATGTATTAGAGCCCTTAGGAGACCCCTGCCCAATCCCCCTCTGAGGCCCCTCAAGAGCCCCCCGCCTGCCCCTGCGCCCACCGGCACCAAGTGGGGGGCCAAGCGCCCCGCGCCCACCAGCACCCCCAGCACAGTGCAGAGCTCCCAGCACAGGAGGCCGACGACGGAGAAAACCCCCGGCAAGGAGAAGACGCTGCTGCTGGGCCAGGGTGGCCAAGGCCCCAAGACGCTGTGCCAGGGGAAGACGGGTGGCGACAGCGCGGTGGCTGGCAGCAGCAGCCAAGCGGGCAGCGGCAGGCAGCAGCCGGCGAGCGACAGCACCAGGGCGCCCAGCAAGAGAGCCCGAAGCCCGGGGGCTGCTGGGGGGCAAGGAGCAGCGGCACCGCCTCCCCGGAGAACGCAGCTGCTGCTGGAGCCCCCCCCCATTAAGCCCCGTGCCCGTGCCCGTGCCGTGCGGGCCCAGGACAGGCTCCGTCCCCAAGCCATCGGGGCCAAGACGCTGCAGCGCCAGCACCCGGGGCCAAAGACCCCCAGCGAGACTTTGCAGCCGCTGGGGGCCAGGGCGAAGGCGCTGGGGCCAGTGGGCCAGCCGCCCTGTGCGCAGCCGCAGCCCACCTCCGGCGGCCCCAGCAGCATGCCCAGGGCCCCGCCGACGGTGCCAGGCTCCAGCGCTGTGCCCGCTGCCCCCCGGCCCCCAGCTGGCGACAGGGCCCAGGCGGTGCCGGCACCACCAGGCAGCACGGCGCGAGCGTGGAGAGCTCCCCTACAGCAGGCGCCCAGAGCGCCGTGCCTGCCAGCCGCGGGGGGCCAAGCGCAGCGGGAGGCTCTGCCCACGCAGCTGCGCACGCTGCAGCGTCCGGCGCAGCCCCGCGTGGACTACGTGCCCTGCGTGCGGCCCTGGGCGGGCAGCCACGCGGCGCCCACGCCGCTGGAGGAGCAGGAGGCGTCGGTGCCCATCACGCCGCAGCAGCGTCCCGAGCGGGAGCGCCTGAAGAAGCTGGCCCAGGAGGAGCGGCAGCGGGCGGCCCACCAGATGAAGATCGGCCCCGTGCAATTCTTCGCGCAGCGGCAGAAGGACCACGCCATAGCCAAGTATTACGGCTACCCGTGAGCCTGCGCTCCTCGACGGCCCCCGCAGCACCCAGGCCCGCTCAGCATGCAGGCACAGAGACCTCTGCAGGCGCCTGCTCCAGCTTCAGCCACGCTCCTCAGCCCTTGCCCCTCTCGCTTGCCCTCTCCCTTCTCCAGTGCTGGAGCTAGGCAGTGTTTGGCACTGCCAGGGAACAGTTCAGGGAACAGCTGTGCTTGCACTGGGATGCCGAGGGGATTTCATGCAGCCCGCTCCCGCTGCCCATGCTCAGTCCGTGCATGGATGTGGGCATGGCCAGCACGGACGGGAGAAAACGGGTGGACGGCTGGGTGGATGGGTGGATGGATGGATGGATGGATGGATGGATGGGTGGGAGTTGGGAACTGAGCCTTGGGATCAGCAATGGGAGGTTGCTGGGATAGGAAATGATCAGTGGGATGGGAAGTCATGATGGTGATGGGAATTCATTAGTTTGAAATGATGGGATGGGAAATTGCTAGGATGGGTGATCACGGTGGTGATAGGAGATCATTAGGCTGGGAAAAAATTGTTTACATTAATACATTTTATTTATTTTCTTTTTAATTTATTGTATTATTTTTATTATTTTCTATTCCTTTATTATTAAACTCTTTATCAATGCCTATGAGTTTTTATTTTCCTTCCGATTCTCTGCATGTTCACTCAGGATGGGGGGACATGAGCGAACAGATGTGTGGTGCTGAGCAGGCCTGCCTGGGTTACACCACAACAGACTTTTTGGCAGCCAAGCTGGGGCACAAAGGGTTGAGCTAACGTCACATCTGACCGGAATGTTTTAAAAGAGTGTTTCTTATAAGCTTTCTCTGAGATTGAGAGTTGCTGGTCACAATGTTGATTTTTTCCTTTCTAGTGTTGTTTTTCTGCGCTTTTTAGGTGCTTTTTCTTAATCCCTTTCTTGTTGTTTATGATCTCTGGGGGCTGGCCTATGTTTGTTGATGGTTTGGCCCATGTGCAGGTAGCACGCTGCTCCTCTTGCACTGACGGTGAACTTAACCCAGTATTTGTCCCCGAATGACAACCTCTGTGGTTAGACAAGGAGTTCAAAATTCCAGCCAGAGATCAGCCCTGAGGCAGGATGGCTACGGGTGGACAAGGGGTGGGGGGGGATGTGGGCCGGTATTTATCACGATTGCCACCTCCGATGGCTTTGGAATTCAGCCCTGAACAAATGTGG
>NW_026109785.1:0-25000 GCF_013377495.2 Cygnus atratus
TGTCCCGGCAGTACGGGACGGCCGGCTCCGGTGCGGGACGTGAGTCACCGGAGCTGCTGAGCGCCGGCACGTAGGCCCAGGGCAGCCCCAGGCGCTGTCCCTGAGGGCCATGGGCCGTGGCGAGGGGGGGTCCCCGTCGTCGCGAGGGGAAGGTGGAGCCCTGCCATGGAGCGGCCTCGTGACCAGCAGCCAGGCTGGAGCCGCGGCTTTGTGCGTCAAGGCACATTGTGTGTGTCCCCGTGGGCAGCACTTCCTCCGGTGGGGAGTCCGGCACGGCCAAAAATAACAGGAGTGGCGCGGGAGGGGGCCGGGCCGAGGCTGGCTCCCCCGGTAGGAACCCCTCGTCCCATTGCTGCCTCCCAGATCCGCTCCCCAGTTTCGTGGCACCGCGTCGCTGCCCCTTACCGCGCCAGTCCACGCGGTTGTAGCTGAACTCCAGGAGCTGGGGGTGCTCGGGCTCGGCCGGCCAGGAGGGGCCGAAGGACGACTTCGAGTAGGGGGGCGGAGGGGTCTCTGGGGGGACAGGGAAGCGGGTGAGGAGCTGGGACATGCGCCCCGGCCCCCCAAAGCCCCTTGCCCCCCCAAAAGCCCCCTCAACCCCCCCTCAGCCCACTCCAAGGACCAGACGCTGGAGGGGTGGGATGGGGGGGTGAGGACGGGGGTCTCGGGGAGCAGGGGGCACTCACCGGGCACAGCCAGGCGGCTGAAGTGGTGGGGGTTGCAGCAGAGCGCCGCCGCGTCCCCGCAGCCCCCGCCGCTCTGGCAGTAGGAGAGGTGCTTGAGCTCGTGGGGCTGGCGCAGGTCGGGCCAGCGGTAGAGGCGGCAGAGCAGGACCTGGGGGGGCAGCGCCTGCTTGGCCCCCCGCGGGTCCCCCCGCGGCACCCAGACGCAGCCGGACTCCCAGGCGCCCCGGCTCTCCACCGCCTGCACCAGCAGCTCCAGCTCCTCGTCCTTGAGCTTCTTGAAGAGGGCATGTGCCGCGGGCTTCAGGGCGCCGTGGCCGTCCTCAGGGCCGGGCGCCGCGCAGCGCTGCCGCCAGAGCCGCCTCACCAGCGCGGCACGACGCGAGCGGAACATGGGGCAGCAGCGATGAGCTGGGGGACAGGGACAGGCGTCACTCGCTGTGCTCGGCTCTGCCACACCGGGTCCCCCCCCCCACCCCGGGGGCGATGCTGTGACCCTGGGGGGGCTGCTCCATCCGTCACCCCGCTGGTCCCAGCGCATGCGGAGCTGCGGTGCCCTGCCCCGCCGGGCGCCCGCAGCCGCCATCCCCCTGCGTCGCTCTGTGCCAGGTCCCCAGGCTCACCTGGGGATGCGACCCCCACCCCCAAAAAAAAGCCCCGTGCAGGGCAACCTGCCTGTCCCAGGGCACGGATCCGCACTGGGCGAGGGGTCCCGGGGGAAGGGGTCTCACTCACGGTGGGCAGCGGAGCTGGGTGTGAGGAGCCGGGGCTGCGCATGGGGCTGTGCTCTCAGGGCGGCCAGGACCGCTCTGCCCACGGTGCACCGCAGCCAGGACTTTTTCCTGTGCCGGGACTCTCTCCTCCCCCGGACCTCCCCGTTTGGGAAATTCATTGATTCGTGGCGTCCAGGCCTTGGGCTGAGCTGCGGCCAGGGCCAGGACGTGGCGGCAGCAGGGCAGGCGCCAGACGCGTGGGCCACGGTGGGCAGGGATGCCCCGCTACCCGCAGGGCTGCCGGAGCCAAGCTGTCTCCCCAGGCTGTCGGGCACGGCCAGGGGGGTGGCAAGGAGCCCGGAGGGCACCGAGCACCGCGGCGACACATGGCTGCAAAGGAGGGGCCGTGCTGGCACAGCCCCGGGCATGTGGGCCATGCTGGGAAAAGGGGGAGCAGCGGGGCGCAGCACCACGGCACCGTCTGCAAGCCCCCATCCCTGCCCGCAGCAACAAGATGGGGCCGCAGGGATGAGCCGAGCCCCCCCAGGCAGGGGTCCCCACTGCCCCCCAAGAACCCCTGGCTGTCCCTGCGGCCAGGCCCCCCCGCGGGCACTCCGCGAGGGTGGGAGCCCGCGCCACAACAAAGCAGCTAATGTAAACGGGACCCTTATCCCGCGCGGGGCCGCGCTTCCTGCTCCCAACTTCCCGCCGAGATAAGGGAGGCCGTGCTGGCGCCAGGCGCTCCCGCCGCGGCCGGGGCGAGCGGAGTTTCCCCTGCAGCGGGACAGGGCTGCAGGCAGCCCCTGCACCGGGGCCAGCCCGGCACTGCACCGGCCCGGCCAGCTCAGGGGCACGGTGGGCTCAGGGGACCGCAGGCAGCCCCCAGGGCCGCGGTGCCCTGCGCATCCCGCGACCTTCGCCGCAGCTCCTGCCGGGCCCTCGGGGTACGTTTTGCTCCGGCGGCTTCCCGCTGGCTCTTGGCAGCGCTGGTGCCGGCCGGGCGTGCAGGACCAGGGCAGGAAACAGCCTGGAGCAGGGACAAGCGGAGGCACTCTCTAAACAAGCGGCTGAGTCACAGCAGATAACCCGGCAGAGGGGGCAGCAGGGCCACGGCCCCCGGCACCGGTCCCCTGCCACCAAGGGGGCTGGGGACCCTCCGGTGGGGGCGGTGGGTCCAGGCAGGGATGTCGCACGGGTCCTAGCTGGGCGCAGAGGGTGGAAGTTTTGGGGGTACAAGTGGGGGGACCCCTTCCCAAGCACACGCAGCCAGTCACACACCGCTCAGGTTTATTGGGGTCTGGGTGGCGAGGGGGCCACGGGCTGGACCAGGTCCTGGTGCTGGGGGTCCATCAGCTGCGGGCAGGGCAGGGCAGGGCAGAGCCATCACGGAGCCACAAAAAGTCCTGGGGAGGGGAGAGAGGCAAAGAGGGGTGAGGAGCCCCGGGGGGCACCATGGCTGGGACCCCCCACCCCATCACCCCCACCAGCACCAAAGCTGGGGCCCCGCGCGCTATCACCACCCCCAGAGCATCACAGCCGGGCACCCAAACCCTTCCCCACCCCCGGGGACCACCAGGGCCACGTCCCCCCACCCCATCACCCCCCTCAAGCACCGCGGCCGAGCCCCCGCACCCGACCCGGAGCAGGGCTCCCCCGGTCCAACGGGCAGAGCCGGGCACTCACCGGGGCGCGGGGGTCCCATGCCCTAGTCCAGCAGCTCCCGGATGCACCAGCTGCACAGCAGGAGGTAGGCGCACTCCCGCAGCACCCGCAGCAGCCAGGAGCCGAGGCGCAGCCCCAGGGAATCGCCGTAGGGTGCCGGCAGTGCCGCCGCCCGCACCGCTCGCCTCGGGGCGCCCGGCAGCCGTGCCGCCGCGGTGCGCAGGAGAGGCATGGCCGCGGGATCCGCAGCGAATGGTGGGTGACAGCGGGGAGGCAGCTGCATGGCCACGAGGGCCCCCGGGGCAAGCGCTGGAACCTGCTCCATTCTCTGCGCTTCAAAAGCCGCCGCGGTGACGTGCACGGGGAGGGGGCACTGCCCGGGGACCCTTTTGTTCGGGCAGAGCCGGCCTCAGTCCGCTTCTCGCTCCCGCTGGAGCCCCGCAGGGCCTGGAGGGACCAGCAGAGCCAAGGCCACATGAGACGTGGAGCACAGGCTGAGCACAGCAGGTTTATTCAGTGCTGGCACTCAGCAGGTTTATTCAGCGCTGTCCCCGGCGGGGCCAGGGACACCTGCCGGAGACCCCGCAGGCGGCGGTCTCGGCGCAGTGCCCCCGAGCACAGCCCACGGGCTCTCACTGCCGGGACGTGCGCTCGTCCTCCTCGTTTTCCAGCTCGTAAGCGGGCCGGTAGCTCTCGCGGCCCCGGGCGTCAGTGTAGCGCAGCGCTGGGTTCTTCGTCGTGTTGGCCATGCTCCCCAGGGACGTGTAGCTGCGAAGGGCCGATGCGGCTGCGAGCGGCCCCAGGAGCACCGCCCGACGCTCTGTCCTCCTCCGGCGGGGCATCGCCATGCCAAGCAGGGAGGGCAGCTCCCAGCACTCACCCTTTGTCGTAGAGGATGCAGTAGGGGACGAAGAGCTTGCGCAGGAACTCCCAGATGTCCCTGTATGTCCAGTCCTGCGAGCAGAATGGCGCAGGGATCGCTGCAGGCTGGTGCGGGCTGCCCCCTCATCCCCAGGGAAGCCAGCTCACCCCGGCCCGGAGCACACAGGGGGGCAGCCGGCCCCCGTGGGAATCCACAGCCCCCTGCCCGCAGCCCCAGAGTGCGCCCGTCCCTCCTGGCACGTCCCCAAACGTGACAAAAGCCACCGATGTGCAGGAACGTGCCCTGCCCTACCAGGCTGCAGTGAAAGGGGCCCACAGCCGGGCAGCAGGGCGGGAGATGCCAAGGGGAGAGGGGAAACTGGGGAGAAAAGCCCCCAGGGATGAGGACGGGTTAATGCTGCTCCCTCCCCATCGCTTCAACCGGCCCTGCCCCTGTACCCCGCGCAGGCAGAGGCAGCTGAGGCCACGCACCAGCAAGGGGTTCACCCGCATGTACTGGGGCCAGTCGGGGTCCGTCATGCACATGGGCGTCAGGGTGCGCGAGTAGGGGTCCGTCCGCCGCGTGCCCATCAGGACAGCCTCCAGCTGCGGCTGCTGCTCTTTCAGGGCCACCAGGGCCTCCCGGATGGAGCCCTCCACGGTGCACAGCTGGATCTTGTACCTGGCGGGCAGGACGGGCAGCTGCCAGCCGGGCTGCAGGAGGCACCGCTCGTCCCCTGCCCGGGGACCGGCCCCTCTCCGTCCCGCACCTCTGGACGGTCGCCTGGATGAACTGCTCCAGTTCAGGGAAGGGGGACACGGTGCGGATGTAGAGCACCTGCAGCTTCTCCTGCCTCTCCGGGTACCGCCTGGGGAGAGACCTGTCACTGATGGGCCCCGGCGGATGGAGACTCGAGGCAGGGCAGCCGCGCAGTCCCCACAAGGTGGGCCCCAGCGATCCGCTCACTGCCCCAGAGGAGGGCAGAGGAGAGCCCCGGAGCCCCGGCCGAGGGCTGGGGGACCCCTGTGACCCTGCCCCAGGCTGTGCCGGGGCAGCCCCGCAGCTGGGTACCTCTCCAGGGCAGCATGGACAAGGTGCAGCAGGGCCGTGCAGTCCTTGCCCCCGTTGAAGCCGACGCAGAGCTGGGCCAGGCTGTAGCGGTCCAAAGCCTCCTCGATGGTCCGCAGTGCTGCTGCCACCTTCTGTCCCAGGGCTGAGCCTGCTGGGAGGGGACACTCGGTGTCTGCAGGCACTGCTGCCTGCCCAGGGCCACGCCGCCTCGGCTCAGCCCCAGGGCCCAGCTCCCTGCTGGGGGCTCATTTCGTCCCCAGACACAGCACCCTGGGGCTGGGAGACTAACGGTGCCGATCCCCTGGCCCAGGAAGGGGACGGGACGGGACGGCCCCGCACAGCCCACAGCCAGTTCTGCTCCCGGGCCGCCCTTCCCGCTGCCCCGGCCCCTCGGGGCCTGCCCGGGCTACGGGGGCCGTGCGGGAGCAGCACGAGGGCCCATACACGAGGTACCTGACTCCGCCAGGCCATACACCTCGGTGGCCGCCGGCAACACGGGATCCGCCACCAGCGGCACCACTACGCCCGGCGGCAGCTTCTCCAGCAGGAAGCGGTGCGCTTCCTCCAGGTGCTGCTCCGACTCCGAGTCCAGCGTCAGCTTCACGCGGTAGTAGTTGCTGGCCCAGTCCGGGTAGGAGCCCAGGCTCACGCGGCCCCGGAAGGCGGCGTCGGCCTGGTCCAGCGCGGGCGCGATGAGCACCTCGTCGGCCGCCACGTAGACGGCCCGTGAGTGGAAGCGGGTCTGCTCGCTGCGGAACAGGTGGCTCAGGCCGTCCAGGGCGCGCTCCATCAGCGCGGGGATGCCGGGGAAGATGTAGACGTTGCGCACGCTGACCAGCGGGTACTTGAGGGCACCGCCAGTGCGCCGGTCGGTGCCGTAGTGGAGGCGCGAGGACTCGGGGACGCGCGCCAGCTTCATGGCCGGGCGCCGCGCAGCCGTCTCGCCGAAGACGTCGTGCACCAGCGCCGCCAGCTCCGGGTGCGGAACCACGCGCTCGCCGAACGCCTTGGCCACGGCCTCGAAGGTGACATCGTCGTGCGTGGGGCCGACGCCGCCCGAGGTGAGCACGAAGGTGAAGCGGGCGGCGAAGGCGGCCACCTCGCCCGCAATGGCCTCCACCTCGTCGGGCACCACCGAGACGCGGGCCACGCGCACGCCCAGGGTGCGCAGCCGCCGGCACATGAAGAAGGAGTTCGTGTCCTGCGTGTGGCCCTGCGGGGGCGCGCCTGTTACACCGGGAATGTGCCCGGTACACCGAGAACATATCCATTACACCGGGAGTGTGCCCGGTACACTGGGTACATGCCCGGTACACCAGGAACATGACCCTTACACCGGGAGCATGCTCGTTACACTGGGAACATGCCCGGTACACTGGGAGCATGCCCGGTACACCGGGAACACGCCTGGTACACTGGGAGCATGCCCAGTACACCGAGAGCATTCCCAGTACACCGAGAGCACGCCCATTACACCGGGAACGTGCCCGGTACACCGAGAACATGACACTTACACCAGGAGCGTGCCCGGTACACCGGGAGCGGCCCCCCCCCCCCCGGGTTCCCGTTCCCCCCCCGGTGCCCGGTCCCGCCCCGGCTCCCGGCCGCACCTTGAGGATCTCGTCCCCGATGACGATGATCCCGGCGGTGGCGGCGGGGCGCGTCCCGGCCATGGCTCGGCAGACCGCGTCCCGCCGGGCCCGCAGCAGGGCCCCCAGCCGCGCACCCCCCGCCGCCGCCGCCCGCATGGGCCCGGCCCCGCTGCACCGGGAAAGGCCGCGCCGCCGCCCCGCGCTGATTGGCCGGCGGGGGTGTACGTCAAGGGGCGCTGCGAGCTCCGATTGGACGAGGGGAGACGGAACCATGGCTGCGGGGCGGGGGGGGCCGTTCCCCCCCACCCTCCCCGGGGACTTGGGCCCGCCCGGCCCGGCGGCGCGTGCCCCTCCCCCGCCTTCCCCGGTCACCGGGGCCCCCCCCCGCCCCCTCCTCCCTCCCCTTGCCCCCAACCGGGCCCCAGGAGCCCTCACCCCTCCCCCCCAGCCCCCCAGGGAAGGGCAATGCCCCACCGGGAAGCCCCCCCCGGGGCACCGGGGACCCAACGGCAGTCCCCCGGTGGGACACTCCCAGTACCGGGACCCCCCCATTCCCCCCCCGGTACACCGGCAGCACACAGCAGCTCCCGAACGTCCTTTTATTGAAGCTTTGGAGAGCCCCAGCCCCGCGGCACGGGGCCGAGCCGCCGCGGGTGCCCCGACGGCACCGTGGGTCACGGGCACCCAGCGGCTCGGCCCCGGCCGGGCAGGGCGAGACCCCGCGGGGGAGGGGGGGGGGGAGGACACGGGGCCGCCAGGCGGGCACGTGGGGGGGGCTCCTGGGGATCGGGGGTGCGGGAGAGGAGCAGGAAGGTGCTTGGGTGGCCCGGCCGGCGGCGGCGCCGCTCACTTCTCCGGCTTCTTGGGCAGCGGCCGTCGGAAGAGGAGGATGTGCGGCTCTGCGGGGACAGCGGTGAGCGGAGCGGCCGGCCCAGGGCGCGCAGCCCCGGGGCGGCCCCCGCGGGCCTTACCTGGCTCGTGGATCATGTAGTGCACCCAGCCCTGGCTCTGCTGCACGCCCAGGTTGCGCCACTCCGACTCGGACATGAGGTGGGTCTTGGGCACCAGCTTGGCGATGTCCTTGGGCAGCATCACGTGCCTGCGGCGCCCGCGGCGGGGGGGGGGGGCTCACACCGGGACGGCGGGGGGCACGGCCGTCCCCGGGGCTTCCCCCGGCCCCCTCCCGTCCCTCTGGGGCTCCTCTGCCGCCCTCGGGGCTCCCCTGCCGCTCGGAACCTCCCCTCCCTCGTCCCCCCCCACCCCCGGGGCCCCCTCTCCGGTATCCCCCCCCCCCCGCCCCCGGGGCTCCGCTCCGGTCCCCCCCTCCACCTTTCCCGGTGCTCCCCCCCACCCCCGGGGCTCCTCCACCTTCCCCGGGGCTCCCCCGCCGCCCCGTGCCCCCCCCCTTGTCCCTCCCCTACCTCCGGGGCTCCCCCCCCTCCCCCTCCCCCTCCCCCCCCTCCGGGGCCCCTCCGCCGCCCCCGGGGCTCCCCCCCAGCCCCCCCCTCCCCACCGCCCCGTCCCGTCCCGGTGCTCCCCCGCCGCCCCCCTTCCGCCCCGCCCCTCCCAGTCTCCCCCCCTCCCCCCTCCCGGGCCCCCTCTCCCCCAGGGGGAGGCGTTACCGGGAGCCGTTACCTGCCCCGCCCCCTCCCCTCCCCACCCCCGGTTACCGGCCCGCCGCCGCCCCCCGACTCACCGGTACTCGAACTCCTCGTCGTCGTACTTGTCCGAGTAGTAGATCTGCTTGTGCGCCATGCCGCCCGCCCGCCCGCGGTCCGCCCCCTTCCCGGCAGCCCCCGCCGCGCCCCTCTCCTCTCCTCAGCGCCCCGCCGGGCCGTTGGCTTCTCCCCCTCCCCCACCCCCACCCCGGGGGCCGCTTTCAAACGCCGCCGCCCCGCGCTCCCATTGGGCAGCGCCGCCGGGGCGGGCCGCTCGGCGCGGCAGCCGATTGGCTGCGACGCGGGACGCCCCGCCCCCCCTCCCCCCCTCCCGCGCGGCTCCGGGGCCCGCCCCGCCATCGGCCCGCCCGCGGGCCCCGGGGCAGAGAGCGCGCGCGCGCGGGCGCGTCACGTGACGGGGGCGCGGCGAGGCCGTGCCGGAGGGGCGGGGGCCGGAAGTGAGTGGCGGGGCGGCGGGGGGCGGGGCGGGAGGGGCGCTCGGTGCGGGCGCCGCGGCTGCCGGGAGCGGAGGAGGCCGGCGCGAGACCCGCGCGAGACCCATGGTGCCCCGGTGAGCGCAGCCCGCGGGACCGGGCCGTGGAGGGCCCCCGGTGGCCGCGCAGGCCGCGGGCGGGCTCCCGGGGCGGGCAGGCCCCGGGGGCACCGGGCGGGGCCTTGCGGCTGGGGGGGGGCCCCGCCCCCTGCTGCCCGCCAGCCGCCCGCCGGCCGCCCGCCGGCCGCCACCGGGCTGTGCCCCGCGGGGGAGTGCGGCCGGTCCCGGTGCCGCTCTCCCCGGTTCTGCCCCACCCGCGCCGGTTCCGCCTCGGCGGGCCGCGGGGAGCGAGCAGCGGGCTCGGGCTGCCCCTCCCCGGTGCCGCTGCACGCCCGGCGGGGACCGTCCGGTGTCACCGCGGCGGGGGGGGGCTGGGGACGGCCCCGCCGGTCGCCTCCGCGCCCCTCCCGCCTGTCCCGGGCAACCCGGGGCTCCCGGTGCTGTGGGCAGGTCGAGGGCCGCGTGTCACCGGCACGGGCAGCGCTGCCGGGACCCGCGGGGGGCTCGCTCCGGGCCCCAAACGGGCAACACCGGGCCCCGAGGCCACCCCGTGTCCTACCGCCGTGCCCCAAGCCCGGTTCGGTCCCGGGGCTCCGGGGGGGATGTGGGGGACGGGTCCGGTGCAGGCCCGGTGGACGCTTGCCCCCGAAGGCCTTCGTGACCCCGCGCCTTCCTGTTTTGGGTTAAAACCGCTCGGTTCTGGGTGCGGAAGGTAACCCAGTAAACCCCGGAGGCCCCCGTGGCTCGCGAGGCGCCGCCGTTCCCCCGGGGCTGGGACGGGGGCGGCCGCGGCCGTGCCCCCTCGCAACTTTATGGGGGGCGTGTGGGCACGGCGGGGCACCGGGGTGGCCTCCCCGGGTGGCCCGGTGCTCCTGGTGCCGGTTTTAGGGCCGCTGCTCGCCGCCGCTGTCTGAGCCCCGTTCCTTCCCTCCGGGGCCCTCCCGTCGCCATCGTTACCCCCGCGGCACGAAGGGGCCTCGGGAGGCGGTGCCGTTACCGGCGGCCCCGGGGGGGGGGAGGCTGCGCCCTGCCCGGGTGCCGTGCCCGCTGGGCGGCCCCGCTTATCGCGCTGCCTTGGCCGGCCCCAGATAAGGGCGCAATGGCTTCGAGGAAGTAAATCCGGGAAGCGCTGCCCTGCTCCGCCCTGGCCGGGGGCTCTCGGTGCCGCTCCCGCTCCCCCCCCCAACCCCGTTCCCCGGCTCCCTGCACTGCCCGTGGCCCCCTTTCCTCTGCTCCTTCCAAACACCGGCTCCCGTTCCGCTCGCTCCCGGGGCCGCAGCCCTAGAGGGGGACGTGGGCAGGAGCGGGGCGCTGCTCTGCGCTGGGGGGACTCTGCTCGCTCCCCCTCCTTGCGGCCCTCTCGGTGCTTTTTTGGGGACCTGGCAGCTTCAGGGCCTTAGGGATCAGCTCCGGCGCTCGTCTCACGGCACAGAGTCACCGAGAACGGGGCGCCTTCCGTTTGGGGAGCTGCCCCGTGCGGCTCCCAGCTCCTTTTACTGGTGGGCAAGGTCTGAACGGAGCTGGGTCCGTGCCCAGCTCGGCCTCGTGCCCACCCCCCCCCCCGGGGCATCCCGGTGGTGTCCCGGGACGGGGCCGTCAGGAAGGAGGACGCCTCGCAGGTCCCTGCCCCACGCCTCGGCAGCGTCGCAGCCCTGTCCGCCTGCGGCCAGCGAGGAGCCGGACTCGCTGAACCCCGCGGGTCCCTTCCAGCTCGGGACGCGGCGATTCCAAGGAGCAGGGGCTGCCTCTCGGCGGCGGGGCCACCTCACGCGGCCCGGGGCCGGGCCGGCTAACTCCCTGTTTGTCCCCGAACCGCAGGTGGGACGGCCAGACGAGAGGGGCTCTGCCTTTCCGTTCCCTGCCCTCCGCCGCCGATGGAGTACGTGGTAAGGCCGGCCGGCGCTCGGGGCTTCGGTGGAGGGCTAGGTGGCTTCGGTGGCGGGCCCTGCCTCCTCTCCCTCCCCGCCGGGCCCCCGCCGGCCTTCCCCCGTCCCCAGGAGGCCGCGGGGACGGCGGAGAGGAGGGCCGCGTCGCCGCCGCGTGACGTTGGAGCGATATCTGGGGGGGAAAACGCAGCCGTAGGCTGGCGGTCAGCCTTTTCTCTTTGCTCTCGCCCCGTGCTGCAGGAGGACGGGGGACGGGGAGGGCTCCACCGCCGCTGCTTTCGGACCGAGGGGGTCTCCGGCCCGCCCTGCGCCGCTGAGGTGCGTACGTGCGGCGGCGGGCGGCCCGTGTCTGCGCGCGCGGCTGCGTGCGCCTCGCCGCGATTCCTTGCCAAACCCCGCGCGTGTTCCAGCGCTCTGACTCAGCTCCCGGTTTGCGTTTCCTGGGAGGATGTCGGGCGCTGGCCCAGCGGCGGGGCCCCGAGCGGAGCCGCGCCGCTCGGCGCCCGGGGAAAATACGGGCTCGGGCTTTGCTCGGGGCGGTGGGCTCGCTCCCAGTTTGGAGGCTGCGACCCCTCTCTGCTTCTCGTCCTGCTGCGCACCGTGCGCGAGGTCCCCAGGCACACGGCAGTACGCAGGGTCTGGCCGAGCCGGCGCGTCCCCTCGCTTCCCGAGCACGAGGAGCGGCTCGGCCGGGACGTGTCCCCGCCAGCTCCTCGCGGGCGGCGGTTCTGGCGGCTCCCCGCGTCCTCCGCTGCAGGGGCAGGAGCTGTTCGTGGGGCTGCGCACGTCTCCGTCTGCCTTCGGCGCTCTGCAGCCCCTTGGGGGGGGGTCTGTGCCTCCTTGGGCCGGCGGGGCCGTTGCAGACGAGCTGTTTGTCTGCGAGGGCTGGCAGCAGCGATGTGTCTCATGGCCAGCCGGTGCCAGTTGGGATCACGTGCGCTATCTGGCCTCGGCCTCGATGCCGGAGGTCCTGATAAAATCAGCAACGATTCCGTTTTCTAAAAGCAGAGCTCCGTCTGAGCGGCGGGCTGCGGCCGCTCCCAGCCCTGCCGCCTGCCTGGCCTCTTGGGGTCCCCTCCCCAGCCGGCTCCAGGAGACCCCAGCCCCTCTGCGCTTCCCTCGGGGCTTAACGCAGGGGCTGCCGTGCCGGGTGGGACGCCCAGCCCCGCGTCCCCGAGCCGCCCGGCTCCTCGCAGGCCCCCCGAGCCCCTTCAACGCCGCCCAGCCCCGCTCCCCCCAGCGGGACTGGCGGGTCCCTGCTTCCTGGCTCCCCGGCCCCGGGCTTCCTGCCTTTCTTTGGAGCGGCCACGCTGCCGGCCATGGGAAGGTCACGGCGCTGAGCGGCTGCGGGGCCCCAGGCGGGGACGAGGCGCGCCGCGGGACGGCTGGGCACGGGCTCCCGCGGGACCGGCGGCGGCCGAGGTGGGGGGCTCGGAGCGGGGAGCGGGCTGCGGGGCGTGCCGGCGTCGGGGCGCCCTGCGCGGGAGGGTATTTCCAGCTCCGGCCTGGCCTCCGTTTCCCCGGCTGCGTGGCGGCACGCCAGGGTTCGGGAAGCGGGGCGGGAGGCCGCCGGTGCCGTGCTGGGTCCGAGCGGGGAGAGCCCTTCCCTTGGGCTGGATTCGGCCGAATTTGTCTCAGCGTTGGGTTTTGCAGAGCAAGTGGCGCCTGGGAAGGTCCCGGCCCGCGTGGTGGCGGGGAGCCTGCACCCGGCGGCGGGTCGGAGGGGCCCGAAAGCCCCTGCTGCGTCCCCGAGGGGTGGAAAGGGCAGCTGTGGCCCCGTGGGGAGGGCGAGGCCGCGGAGATGAGCGTGGACGCGTGTGGCGTGGTTGGGTTGCTCCCAGCTCCTCCTGTCCCCGTTCGCCAGCTGGTCTGCATCAGGTGGGGGTGAAGGGGGAGCGGGGCAGGCCCAGCGGCCCCCACCAGAAAATGGGGGCTTCGCCCGGCCTCCCTGCCGTGGAAAGGGGGTGAGCTTTGCCCCGGTGCCGCCAGCGCGCTCTTCCTTTTCCCCAGCTCCCGCTAGCTCCGCCTGTGACCTTGATTTTTCTGCTCCAGATACTCGCTGGGTCCCCACCCCTCTCCGGGAGCCCCTCCTGCGCTGCCACCCCAGCCCGCTCGCAGCCCCGGCGCGGGCAGAGCCCGCTCCGCTCCCCGTGAGTCAGCACGGCTCTGCCGCTTACCGGCAGCTTACCGGCAGCCCCGTTTTCCTCCGGGAGGAGCAGCCGCTCGGCGCCGGCCGCGATGCGGGGAGCAGCGGCCATCGGCAGCTCCCGCCGGCCCCGCGCTGCAGCCGGGGGCTCGCGCTGAGCCCGGCCTCTCCCTGGGGGCTCGGCACCCACCCCCGGGCAGCCCACCTGTATCCTGCTCCCGGCCATCCTCCTCTTCCTCCGGGCAAGGTCTGCGCCCGGAGCCGTGCCGCCGAAGGACTGGATGTCCCCGCGGCCCCAGCGAGCACCGGAGGCGTCCTGGCATCGCGGCCCCCCCGTCCTCGGGCGGCGCTCCCCCCTGCAAAGCCCGGGGAGCCAACGGCAGCTGCCTGCCGCCGGCACGTGGGTTGCATAGCGCTGGCCACCACAGAAGGACCTTGTTCGCTCCTGGCCGGGGCTTGGAGCAGGGCTGGGCTGGGCTTGGATGCGCTCTGTGGCTGCCTTGTCTCAGGGCTTTAAATATTCATGCTTTTGATTTCCTCTTAGCTGCTGGCGACTGCTTGGGGGGGAGCGCAGGGGCAGAGCGAGCCGGCGGGGGCGGAGGGGCAGCGGTTTGGGACCCGTCTGCGGGGCAGGGGGGGCCGGATCGGGCCTCGACCGAAGACAATGGGACTCGTGGGCAGCCCGGTTCGGGAGCAGCGCGGGGCTGCGGGGCTTGAGGACCTCCAGGCTGGGGGCCGAGCGCGCTGAGCCCCCGCTCCAGCTGTTCGGCGCGGCGCCCGGCCCCGGGGCGTAGCCGCAGCCCCGTTTCCTCCCCGCTGCTCCGGGAGCAGGGGTCGCTCTCCATCTGGCCGGATCCGTGCGTCCTCGCTGACGCCGATTGCCATCGATCGGCTGCGACGGCGTGGAGCTGGGCAGCCCCCGCGGCGCGTCGGGGCCGGCTCTCCCCGCGAGCCATGCCGGGCTGGCGAGGGCTCGGCCGAGGCTTGCGCTTGGGGGCGGCTTCGCGGCGGCTGTAGGGGCTCGGACAGCCGATGGCGCCTCTGTGAGCCGTGCCGCGCGGGGTGGGCGCCTGCCAGCCCTTCTCGCCTCTCTCCGGAATGGATCTCCTGCAGAAGAGCAAATACAGCCACCTGCGGAATGAGTCCGTCTCCTCCCTGGAGGAGGCGGGGGGTGGCGGGGGGGCCCCGGCCTCCCCCGTGGAGTCCCTTGCGGGCACGCGGTCTCTGCCTGGCTCCCTGTCGTCCTCCTCCCTCAGCCCCATGCTGCCTCTCGGGGAGCTCTCATCCGAGTCGGAGGACAGCCCCACCACCCTCTGCTCCTTCTTCCCCAAAATGGCCAACCTGAAGCTCTCGAACCCCGCCAACCTGCTCAGCCTGCGGGGCTCCTCGGCTGGCAGCCTCAAGGAGCCCGGGAGCCCAGGGGAGCCCGGCCCGGCCGGGACGCTCGCACCGGCACCGGGAGGAGCCGGCGGCCCCGATTCAGCGGGACCTGTCGCTGTCTGTTCCCAGGATATGAACAAGCTGAGCTGCGGGAAGAAGACGCGGGTGGAAGGCGGCCAGCTGGGCGGCGATGAATGGACCCGCCACGGCAGCTTTGTCAATAAGCCCACGCGCGGCTGGCTGCACCCGGACGACAAGGTCATGGGCCCGGGGGTCTCCTACCACGTCAGGGTGAGTGCCGGGGCCGGGCTGCGGGGCGCGAAGGGGCACGGCGGGCTTTTGGGGAGCTCCCGGCGCGCTGCTCGCGGGTGGGAGGTGGGCGGTGGGTGTCCTGCGGGGGTCACCCCCGCGTGGCGGGTGGCGCGGGGACCTGTCCCCGTCCCCTCCCTGCTCGTGGGCTGCGTGGGGGGCGAAGCTCGGGGCTTTCTGGGCTGACCCCGCTCTCCCCTGCCAGTACATGGGCTGCGTGGAAGTCCTCCAGTCCATGAGGGCTTTGGATTTCAACACCAGGACCCAGGTCACCAGGTGAGCCCTGCGTCCGCGCGGGGGGCTCTGCTGGGCTGGGGGGGGCTCTGCTGGGCTGGGGGGGGCTTGGGGCTGCCCCAGGGTGGGTCCGTAGGTGGTGGCCAGGCTATCTGCAGTCGGGGAGGCAGCTGCCCGGCGGATCGATGCGCCTGTCAATGGGGTTGGCCAGGCAGGAAGCGCTCCTGCGACCCCATCAAATATTAACCGAGCTCTTCCCCTGCCCTAGCCTTGTCCGGGAGCCAGTCGGCGCTGCCCGAGGGCTTCCCTTTTTGTGTTCCTCGCTTAACCCCGTCCCTCCTGCGCTGATTCCCTCGTCCTCCACCCTGCGGACGTGGCGGTGAGCGCAGAGCCGCCCCGCCGCCGCCTCGTCCCTGTGCTGGGGTGGGTGGGGGGACAAAGGGGGGGGCCCCCGGGCCCAGACTGACATCCCGCTGCGCTCCCCGCAGGGAGGCGATCGGCCTGGTGTGCGAGGCTGTGCCCGGTGCCAAGGGAGCTGTGCGGAGGAGGAAGGTGAGGCTGGGCCGGGAGAGCTGCCGGCGGGCTCAGGCTGCCCGTGGCCAAGGGCTGGACCTCAGCCCAGCCGCCGGTGCTGGGCCAGGCACCCAGGGCTCTCGTCGCCCCCGTGGGGAGGGCGAGCTGGCCGCCCCTGCTGGGGGATGAGGCTCCGGGCCCAGGAGCCCCGTTCCTAACGCTGCCGTCTGCCCCCAGCCCTGCGGCCGCTCCCTGAACTCCATCCTGGGGAAGAGCAACCTGAAGTTCGCCGGCATGCCCATCACCCTGACCATCTCCACCAGCAGCCTCAACCTCATGGCCTCCGACTGCAAGCAGGTGAGAGCAGGAAGGGGCCAGGGGCCGGGCGGCTGGCTTCAAACGAGCAGCGGTCATTGTGTCCCCTCCGGGCCCTGCTGGGGGGGGGATGTCCCCAGCCTCCACAGGGACCTCTGGGTGGGTGTAGGGCCTTGCTGAGCGCCCACCTCCTCCTGGTCCGAAGGGCCTGGCTCACCCCTTGCTGGGGGCAAAGAGATCTGAGCGATACTCTGCAGGATCTCCAGCCAGCCTGGAGCCAGGCTTCTGGCCTTGACCTGGCTTTTGGTAGCTCCGGGGGTGTCTCGGCCCTCCTCTGGTGGCCTGTGGCTCATAACCAGGGCCCCCCGAGCTCGCGAGCCCCAGCCCCAGGGGGAACGTGGCTGGCAGGAGGTGCCAGCTGAGGCTGGGCACTGAGGAGCCGCAGCCAACGACCCCTGTGCCTTGCAGATCATTGCCAACCATCACATGCAGTCCATCTCCTTCGCTTCTGGTGGAGACCCGGTGAGTACGGCGGCTCCCCATCCGTGCTGGGTCCTGACCCCTGGCACGGGACAGGGCTCTGCTGCCCTGTCCCTAAAGTCTCGGGGCACCGTGGTCCCCGGCAGCCCTGTCTCACCAGCTCCGTCTCTCCCACAGGACACCGCTGAGTACGTCGCCTACGTTGCCAAAGATCCCGTCAACCAGAGAGGTGAGACCGCTGCCGGGTACCCCAGAGGCCAGAGCCCCATTTCGTGGGTGTTTGGGTGCAGCTCGGTGGGGCAGGGGGGGACTGGGACCCCCGCAGGGAAGCTCTGGGGTGCACAGGGTGGGTTCGAGGGGTGGAGGACTTAACGCTGAGGTTCCACGCCCCCACCCTGCTGTTCCCTTCCCAGCCTGCCATATCCTGGAGTGCCCTGAGGGCTTGGCGCAGGACGTGATCAGCACCATCGGGCAGGCCTTCGAGCTGCGCTTCAAGCAGTACCTGAAGAACCCCCCGAAGCTGGTGACGCCCCACGACAGGTAGGAAGGGAGGTGTCACATCTCTCGGTGGCGGCGCAGGGATGCTTCCCTGGCTGCTGTCGGCTGCTGAGCTGCGCCGTGCCCCCCCCAGGATGGCGGGGTTCGACGGCTCTGCCTGGGATGAGGAGGAGGAGGAACCAGCCCCAGACCACCAGTACTACAACGACTTCCCCGGCAAGGAGCCTCCCATCGGGGGGGTCGTGGACATGCGGCTGCGGGAGGGGGCTGCGCAGACCCCCAACCACCTGGGGGCCACGCTGGTAAGGCTTGGGGCACGTCTCCGCGGGGTGCTCGGGGGGAGATTCCGCATTACGAGGGAGACGGAGGGACCCCGGTGGAGCTGTGGGCTGCTCGCTCGGGGTTATTCCAGCACAGAGTCCGTGGCGTGCGTCTCCAGCACCTCTCGCAGCCCGGGGTAGGGACTGGGGGCATGTCGGGACCCCCTGGGCTCGCTCACCATGTGCCTCTCTCTGCAGCCCATCGGCCAGACGTCTGGTGGGGAGTACGACCCCCGGAAGCAGCACGCTCCTGCCCAGGGTAATGCGGGGGACGTGGCTGTCCCTGTCCTGCTCTCCTGCGCCCCGAACCGCCCCAGTATCAAGCGCTGGTGCTGGGGCCAAGGCAGGCTGGAGCCCCGCTGACTGTTTGTGCTCTTTGCAGCAGGGAGAGAGAAATACCCGGCTGCAGCAGGCGCGGCCGGCCGCACGGACCTGTTTGATGACCCGTCCTACGTGAACGTGCAGAACGTGGACAAGGCGCGCCAGGCGTCAGCTGCCGGCGCCCCCGCGACAGCCAACGGCAGCGCCCAGCGGGACCTTTTCGACATGAGTGAGTGGGATCGGAATTGTAGGGGCTGGAAGGGACCTCGAGAGATCATCGGGTCCAACCCCCCAAATGGGATGGCAGCCGCGGTCGTGCCCGGGCTGTGGGGTCTGCTCTGGGTGCGAGGCGAGCGACGGCCCCGCTCCTTTCCCTGCAGAGCCCTTTGAGGATGCCCTGCGCGTCCCCCCTGCCGTGCCGGTGAGCCTGCCGCCGGCCCAGGTGGTGGCCTCCATGGAGGAGCAGCTGCGCCGGGAGCCCTGGTACCACGGGAAGATGAACCGCAAGGAGGCCGAGAAGCTGCTGAAAGTGAACGGAGACTTCCTGGTGCGGGAGAGCACCACCACCCCGGGCCAGTACGTGCTGACCGGTTTGCAGGGCGGGCAGCCCAAGCACCTGCTGCTCGTTGATCCCGAAGGAGTGGTGAGTCCCTGCAACCCCAAAGCCCCGGGGGTCCTGCACCCCCTGCGAGTTACGGGAGCCCCCAGGGCGTTGGGCTTCCCCGCTGCCCCTCGGGGGGGCACCTCGGGGCTGGATTTGGGGGACGGAGCGGGCAGAGCAATGCGGGGGGGGCTCGTGGCTTTGTCCTCCTGGGGGCAGCTGCGGTTTTCTGAGCGCCCCTTCCCGCTCCCCGCAGGTGCGGACAAAAGACCACCGCTTCGAGAGCGTCAGCCACCTCATCAGCTACCACATGGACAATCACCTGCCCATCATCTCGGCTGGCAGCGAGATGTGCCTGCAGCAGCCTGTGGAAAGGAGACTGTGAGCGCCCGGGGGCCCTGGTGCGCGGCCCCCCCCCCCGGCCCCGCTCCCTGCCCCAGGGGGGAGTGCTTGGACTCGCAGCCGGGTGCCCTGCCCGGGACTGGGCTCGGACTGCCTGGGGATGGGGATGGCCCCGGCCCCGTCCGCCACGTGGAGCTGGCGGCTGCGGGGGCAGCGTGGTGGGAGCTGCCTGCAGGGCGGGGGGCTGTCGTTGCCAAAGCCCCTGCCTCCCCCCAGCTCCAGCCTTTGCACAGCAGCTCAGCTCGAACCAAAGCCTGGCCCCGGGCGGTGTCGCCGCAGCGTGGTGCGACCGCCGGCCGCCCTCGTGCTCACCCACGGGGGGCACGGGCCCTCGGCCCCTCGTCCCGCCAGCCCCAGGGGGGGGTCCGGCCGGGGGCCTCCCCAGGGCTGGGCCCTGCGCTCCCCAAGCACAAGGCCGGGCGGCCGCGCACCGAATGTACCCGATCACTTTATGTGTTAACTGTGCCTTGACCCCGCAGGTCCCACACACTTATGCAATGCAGCCAGGCGGGGGGGCGACGGCCCCGAGCCCCCTCCGGGCCCTGCCGAGCCCCTTCCCGGGCACCCTCCCCGGGGGCTGGGGGGGGGGTGGGGGTGACCGGGCCCTGCCGCATGCACCTCGTTCCCCGAAGCCAAAGCGCAGCCCTGCCCCGGCCCCGCTATAACCAAAGGAACCGGCGGGCGGTATTAAAGTTGGTATTTCTCTAGGCCGTGGTGCTGTGCTGGGGCTGGGGGGGCTGAGCAGCGGGGCTGGGAGGGCGAGCAGCAGGGACGGGGGGGCAAAGAGTGGGGCTTGGGGGGGTGAGCACCAGGCCTGGGGGGCTAAGCACCGGGGCTGGGGGGGCGAGTACCGGGGCTGGGGGGGCAAACAGCGGGGCTGGGGGGGTGAGCACCAGGGCCAGGGGGGCAAACAGCGGGGCTGGGGGGTGAGCATCAGGGCTTGGGGGGGCGAGTAACGGGCCAGGGGGGCGAGCACTGGAGCTGGGGGCAAGCAGGGGGGCTCGGGGGGGCGAGCAGCGGCCGGGCCCCTTCACCCGCCCCCCCCCCGTGCCCGTCACGTGGTTCTTCCCGCCGCCCCCTAGCGCCCCGCACATGGTTCCTCCCTTCCCCCCCCCCACTCATGGACCGTCCCACGCCTCCCCCCCCCCGTTGCCCCGCACATGGTTTGTCCCGCCCCGCCAGGCGCCCCTCGCCCCGCCCCCGCGCCCCGATTGGCCCCGCGCGCGCGCCCGCGGCTTCCGCTTCCGGCCGTGCGGCGGAGCGCGGCGGGGCCATGGCGGCGCCGGGCCGGCTGTGAGGCGATGGCGGCGCCGCACGGCGAGAAGCTGGAGGGAGGCGTCCCGGCACCGCCGCCCCCGCCGGGGGGGGGCCCGCACCCCGCGGGCAGCGCCGCCGCCGGCGGGCCCGGCAGGAAGCAGGGGAAGGCAGGTGAGAGAGCGGGGCGGGACCGGGGCCGCCGGTTAACCGGGGCCGGGCGGTAACCGGGGCTGACGGCGCCGCCTCTCCCCGCAGGGCTGCAGATGAAGAGCCCCGAGAAGAAGCGGCGGAAATCCAACACGCAGGTAGGGCCGGGACCGGGACCGTGCCCCCCCCCCCCCCAGCACGCCCCGGTGCCGTTACCGGAGCCGGGCCGTGACCCGCCGCCCTCCCCCCGCAGGGCCCGGCCTACTCGCACCTGTCGGAGTTCGCCCCGCCGCCCACGCCCATGGTGGATCACCTGGTGGCCTCCAACCCCTTCGAGGACGACTTCGGCCCCCCCAAGGTGGGCGCGGCGGCGGCGGCGGCGGCCCCGTTCCTGGGCAGCCCCGTGCCCTTCGGCAGCTTCCGCGTGCAGGGGGGGATGGCGCCGCAGGTGCCCCCCGGTTACGGCGGGGGGCCGCAGCCCCTGCGGAGGCAGCCGCCGCCGCCCTTCGCCCCCGGCCAGATGGGCCCGGCCTTCGGCATGCCCCCCCAGAACCCCGGCTACGTGCAGCCCGGGGCCATGAGCTTCCCCGGGCAGCCCTTCGGGCAGCCCCTCGGACAGAACTTCAGCCCCCCCACGGGGCAGCTCATGCAGGGGCCCGTCGGGGGCTTCGGGCCCATGATCTCGCCCACCATGGGGCAGCCCCCCCGGGGGGACATGGGCCCCGGGCCGGCCCTCAACCCCCCCGGCGGGCCGGCCATGGCTCAGCGCTTCAGCCAGCCCGGCAACCTCTTCGGACAGTCCCCCATGCAGCGCCCCGGGCAGAACATGCCCCCCCTGCCCCCCAACGCCAGCCCTTTCCCCGGGGCGGACCCCGGCTTCCCCGCCGGCGGCGAGGAGGGGGGTAAGAACCTGAACCCCCCTCCCAGCACCTTCCCCCAGGAGCAGCACTCGGGCTCCCCGGCTGCCGTTAACGGGGCGCAGCCCAGCTTCGCCCCCCCAAGCGCCGGCCGCGGCGGCGGCACCCCCGAGACCAACAGCCTCCCGCCCCCCGGCAAGGCGGCCGGCGGCTCGGGGCACCAGCCGCCCCCGGGGTTGGTGTACCCGTGCGGGGCCTGCCGCAACGAGGTGAACGACGACCAGGACGCCATCCTGTGTGAGGCCTCCTGCCAGAAGTGGTTCCACCGCGAGTGCACGGGCATGACGGAGAACGCCTACGGGCTGCTCACCACCGAGGCCTCGGCCGTCTGGGCCTGCGACTTCTGCCTGAAGACGAAGGAGATCCAGTCGGTGTATGTCCGCGAGGGCATGGGACAGCTGGTGGCCGCCAACGACGGCTGAGCCGCCCCCCCCCCCCCCCGCAGCCCCCTCCCCCCCTGCCTTGTACAGCTCCCCGCGCAGTTTTAGGACCAAACCCCCCCCTTTTTGTAGCCGTTGGACTCGTGAGCGCGGGACTGCACCGGGCGGCCCCCGCCGGGATGCACGGGGGGGCTCTGGCTGTGCCGGTGTGCGCCCTCGGGGGGAGGCTCCCTCGGGGGGGGGGGGGGGGGGGGCTCCATCGTGCTGGTGCTCGGGGGCTGAAGCTTCCCTGGCCCCCCCCTCCCCCGGTGGGCTCTGCCTGCTGGCATGGGTGCCCCGGGGGGAAACGTGCCCCCCCGCTCCGTGCGGTCCCGGTGCCCCCCCCCCCAGCTTTGTGCTCGCGGAGATCCTGGCGCCCTCCCCCCCCCCCGCCCCCCCCCCCCCCCGCCCTTTCCGTTTTAGCGGAGCGTTAATGGAAACTTTTGTATCGTCGCTATAAAACTCTGAAACCGCCGTCTCCGTGTCTGCTCTGCTCCGGTTCCTCCCCCCCCGCCGCCCCGGTTCCCCCCCCCCGGTGCCCGCCCCGCCGCCATTGGCTGCGCGCGTCACGTGCGCGCCCGTCCCGGGGGCGGCGACCGGCACCGGCGGAAAGTTACGGCCGGGACCGGGCCGAGCTGCGCCCCGAGCGGCTCCAGGTACCGCCTGCCCCGCGTCCTGCCGGCCGCGCGGCATCGCCCCGAGCTGCCCCCGGTCCTCCCCCGGTCCCTTCCCGGTCCCTCCCTGGTCCTCCCCCGGTCCCTCCCCGGTCCCATCCCCCGGTCCCATCCCCCGGGGAGCGGAGCGCGCGCGTCCCGGGCCACGATCGGCGCCGCGGGCACGGGAGGTTTGAGCGGGCATCGCCCCCGGGGCACGGCCCCGCTCCGTGTCCGGCCCCGTTTCCCCCCTCCCCCCCCGGTTCCGGGGAGCCCCGGGGCGCGGCGCCGGTGGAAGTCGGGGTGCGGGGGGGGGTTGGGGGGGGGTTGCCCTAAATAGGGCGGCGGGTGCCGCCGCTCGGTGCCTGCCGGGCCCCGGGCTCGCCGCGTCCCCGTCCACCTGCCGGGCGGCGTCACCGCGGCTAAAAATACCCCGCGGGGCCGACTGGCGGCGGCCCGGGGGGGCCGGCACCGGAGGGGGGGGTGGGGGGGGACGGAGGGGGAGCGGGGGGGGGTGTCGGTAGCGCTCCCCGGGCCGCGTCCAGCCCCGTCCCCTCCGGGAGCCTCCCGCCCCGCGGGGGCTTCCCACGTCTCGGTCCCGCTGTCCCCGGGCCGGTGCCAGCCCGGGGGGGGGCCTGGGGAGGGTCGCGGGGGGGGGGTTCGGGGGGGGGGGGGGCGGTGCCTCCGCAGCTGTGCCGGGAATGTGCAGAATCCTCGGGCACCGCCGCCGTGACCGCTGCGCCCCGTCCCTGGTCCCGCCGTGCTCCCGGCACCGGGCGAGGCGAGGGCTCGGCTCCCCCCTCCCCCAACACACCGGAGGAAGCCCCCTCCCCCACACCACCCCCCCCCCCCCCCCCGAATCCTGGTGCCACCGGGGGTGCCCGGCTGTGGCATCCCACCCGGTGCGGGGACTGCGGTGCAGCACCGGGCCGCCCTTTGCTCCCGCTCCTAAACTCGCTTTGCCAGGCAAATCAGGAGCGGGGACGGGGGTGAGGTCTGCCCGTCTGCCCGTCCGTCCGTCTGCCCGTCCATCCATCTGCCCATCTGTCCGCCTGCCCGTCCGTCCGCCTGCCCGTCCGTCCGTCTCCTCGCAGGGGGGTCAGCGCCGTCCGCAGGCGGGAGCATGGCGGAGAAATCGGACTCGCGGGACTCGGACAGCAGCTGGGTGCTGGCGGGCACCGAGGTGAGGGGCCGGGGATGCCCGGGGGGGGGATGAGGGGAGGCCGTGGGTGCCAGCTGCTGCCCCTCGTCCCAGGGACTGCCCGTGGACACGGTGGGCCCGGAGCAGGACGCGGCCTCCCGCGAGGCCGAGGATGAAGAGGCGGAGGAGGAGGAGAGCGCCCAGGACGCGGCCACGGGTACAAAAACGGGACAGCTGTGGCGGTCCCCGGTGCTGTGACGCGGGGAGCCTGCTCACCGCCGGCCTCTGCCTCTCCCCAGCTGGTGACGGTGGCAGCGGAGCCTTCCCGGGCCAAACGCCGTGCCCTGAGGTTGGGGTAAGCACTGGGGGGGGGGAGGGGGGGGGGCAGGGGGAGCGGTGGGGCTGGGGTCCTGCTGCGCGCGGATGCGCGAGACCCCAGCGCCCGCGTCCCCAGGACTCGGAGGAGCGGCCGGAGCCCGGTGCCGAGGCGGTGCCCACCGCGGCCGGCCCCACGGAGCCCGGCGCAACGCAGAGCTGGGAGCACGAGGAGCCCGACGCGGCGGCGGAGCGGGGCCCCAGCCCGGACACCCCCAGAGCAGGTCAGACCGGGAGCACGCCGGGTCCGCGCCGGCGCCGCCGGGGTGCGGGCGCTCCCTGGAGGTCCCCGTCCCCCCCCAGGGCCACGAGCGGAGGAGGGGAGCTGCACCAGCAGCGACGACGACGCCGACGGACTGCGGAAGCGGCAGGTCCCCGAGCCCCATGCCAGGCCCCCCCCTCTGGGGCCTGCCCCGCGCCGGGGGACACAGGACGGCGGCGACGAGGACGGGCTCAGCACCAGCAAGTACCTGCTGGGCGCGCTGGCACTGGCGGCCGTGGCGCTGCTGCTCATCTCCGGTGAGTTGCGGGTCCGGGGGCGGGATGGGGAGCCCGGTGTCCCCCTCATCGTCCCTTCCTCTCCCCAGGGGGCTTCTACGACCCGACAGACGGTGAGTGCGGAGGGGCTTGGCCCGTCGTGCCCAGCGGGGCAGCCTGGACGTGCCCGGACGTCCCCGTGCGGTTCCTCCCCAGGCCCCGTGGACGCCGTGGTGAGCCGCGACCTGGCCGACACGGAGCAGGAGGCGCCGGTGCCTGCGGACGGGAGCGTAAGGAGAGGGGCGCGGAGCGGGGCTCGGCGCCTTCCCTCCGAGCTGGCAGAGGGGAAGCCGCTCCCTCAGCACCTCCAGGGGCCACATCCTTCCTCTCCCCCAGGATTTGGTGCGGCAGCCCCCGCCGCCGGCTGCCGCGGACCCCCAGAGCGTGCAGTCCGTCAGCCTCCTCCTGGACAAGCTGGCCAAGGAGAACCAGGACATCCGGCTCATGCAGGCTGAGCTGCAGGTGGGTGCGCAGCACGTGCCCCGGGGAAGCTGCCCCCCAGCACCGCCCCGCGCCCTCACGGCCCCCCCCCCCGGCTCCCTTCCCCACCACCCCAGGCCCACAAGGAAGAGCTGCAGGCCCTGCTGCAGAAGAGCGAGGGGGCGGCGGCGGCGGCCGGGGCGCAGCAGCAGAGCCTGGCTGCAGAGAACGAGCAGCTCCGTGCGGCGCTGCAGCGGGAAACCGAGGCGCTCCGAGCCGCCCGGGCCGAGCTGCGGCGCCTGCAGGCTGCGGGGGTCCCGGGCAGCCCCCAGCCCCACGAAGCCGAGCCCGGGGAGCCGGCAGCGGAGCAGCCCCACGGCCCGGGGGCCGCAGCCCGCAGGGAGGACGCGGCAAGGCGGGAGGGGGCCGGGCACCGCGGCTTGCTGGCGTGGGTGCGGCAGGAGCTGGCAGCCGCCCTGGAGCGAGCGCGGGGCTCGGGGGGGCTCGAGCGGCTCCCGGAGCAGCTGAGCGCCCTGGAGGAGCGCCTGGGCCGCGAGCTGGAGGCGGAGGGGGCCCGGCCCTTCCCCGGGCCCTGGAAGAAGCCGTTCAAAGCAGACAAGAAGGAGAGCCGGCGGCGCAAGCGGCACGACGCCGGAGAGGGTCCCCACGAGCGGGGGGGCTGGGAGAGGAAGGAGCAGGGCAAACCCCACGGGCACGGGAAGGAGCCCCGGCCCCCGCGGGAGCACAAGGCGGGCAAAGCCAGGGGGAAGTCGTCCCACGGCCCCCCCCAGCACGGCCCCGGCGAGCTGCCCCCGCTGAGCCATTACCGGGCGCCCCAGGGCTGCGCCGGGGTGGCCGACTGCGCCCGCAAGGAGGGCCGGGAGGTGCTGGGCGCCGCGCTGGAGCCCGTGCAGAAGATGCAGTTCCTGCGGCTG
>NW_026109786.1:0-25000 GCF_013377495.2 Cygnus atratus
TTATGTACATATATATATGCACATATATATATGTATGTTATTTTCCCCTGAAGTTTTAGCACGTGTATGTTAAAACTGATTTTAGCTTAGGTTCTCCCAGGCCCACTCAGACCAGGCTTCCAGCCCTCTCGGTGCGATGGGGACGCAGCCTGCCGCTCGCCCTCGCTCACCCCGCCGTGGCCAAAACCCCTCGGCGAGCAGCCCGGACCACTGTGGGGCAGGGGGCTGCGGAGCCCCCACAGGGGCACGGGGCAGGAGCGCCCATGGGACCCCCAGCCCCACACAGGGGCAGGTGCAGCCCCCTCTGGCCCCCGTCTCCCGCACCCACTGCTCTCTCACTCCCTCTGTATTTATTGTTACTTCTCTCTTTTTGTGCGCGTTGTGACCTGTGTAAATACCATCTCGTCTCTGACACCAAGAAGCTGTTGCCTTTATATAAATACCATATTATATATAATATATATATAAAAATACCCTATTTTCTATTTTTGTATGATTGTGTTCTGATTCCTGAGGCAGATGCTATGGGAACATATACATTTCCTATTCCATATTGTTAGGAGCATTTTACGGCTGTGTTACAATTTGGATTACAATTAAAAAAAAGAATAAAAGGTGCTGCGGGTCTGGTTTTGTTGTGCTGCTGCGTCCCACGGGGCTGTGCCCCTGTGCCGTGGGACCTGCAGGGCGGCAGCAGGCATGGGGCAGGGGAGATGTGCACGGGGGGGTGCCTGGTGCGTGTGGCACCGTGTCCCAGGAGCTTTGTCCCCTCCGGTAACAGCCGTCCCAACGTGGGCACCGGCCCAAGCTTGCAGCAGCGGCAGCGTCCCCATGGCGGGGCGGCGGGGAGCAGGTGAAGCGTGCCCTGCTCGGCCCCGGCTCCCCGGCTGCACCAGGCCACCGCCAGCATCTGTTTCAGCTTTGTGTTGGGGTTTTTCCACCCTGGCCAAGTCTCTCTGAGCAGCAACAAGAAAGGAAAGGGGAGAGAGAGGAGGAAAAAAAAAAAGAGAGCAACCAGCAATGCAAATCAAATATGTTCCTAATATCAGTGAGTGCCGTAAGGGTTTGGTATTTCACAAAACAATTCCTGCCATTAATTGAGTCCTGATGTGCGCTGCTCCCCCGGCGGACGCAGTCGCAGGAGCCGGGCTGCAGCCTGTGGCTTGGCTCCCGTGGGACGCCAAGAGCTGCGGCCGTACCCCCGGCCGGGTCCCCTGCCCCGGGGCTGGGGTCAGCGCGTGGCCCGGCCACCCCGACCCGTGGCCCCGGTACCTGCCCCGCTCACCTCTGAGCTGCTCCCTGCCTGCGGCATGGGTGTAGGAGCACGGCCAGGGCTCTGCCAGGGCTTTCCCTGGTGCCAGTGTTTGCAGCACACGGGGCTGGGGGACTTCCTGCCCCCTTCCTCCACCCGCCCCAGCCCTGGCCCTTGGGCTTTGGCCCCGAGGCTCCTGGCGCTGACCCACGCCAAGGCGGCAGGCACGGGCTGTGGCAGCAACGTCAGTACTGCTGATGGGCGGGAGATTTCGGCTCCCAGAACACGGCCGTGAGTCAGGCGGCTCCTTCCCTCCGTTTTTTGGGTGGTCTGGGGCGAGCCGGGACAAGCGCCGGCTCCCCAGGGTTCCCAGCAGCGTGTGGAAGCCCCGAGGCTGGCAGCCCTGCCCCGGCATCCTCGGGGCTGTGGCTTCCCAGGAAGCCCACAGGGATTTGGGGCTTCCTTGGAGGCCGGCAGCCTGGCAGTGTCTGGTCTCTGCTTGGTGTCCCCGGTGTCCCCAGGGCCACCACAGCGAGCAGGGTGCTGGGCTCCCCAGTGCAGGGACCACGGGGACCGGAGGGGGGGCTACTTTCTGGGGGACATCTCAGCCCTGCTCTTTGTGCCCCCCACACCTCCCAACCGAGGGATGTTCTGTGCCACAGCCGCAGCCCCAGCATCCCCCAGGACCCTCCGCAGGCAGGGCCGCTGCGCCCCGCGGCTGTGGCGTGCCAGCAATTTGCAGATAAAACAAACAACCAGGAGCGGGGAACGGCTCAGTCGTCCCCAGAGACGGCTGCAAAGCCGGGCAGGAGCCGTGCGCTGTGTGCGTTGGCTGAGACCCTGCCGCAGCTCGCACACGTCCCCTGACCCCCGGGGTCGGCGCTTGTACCCGTGCCAGCGGCGCGCTGGGCGGGGGGTGAGGATGGAGCCCCCCGGGGGCGTCCCCGGCCCCTCTGCCAGCACGGGCGGGAGCGGGCGTGCTGGGAACCGACCTGCCCCGGGCCGTGTCTGTGGTTCTCACGATGGGGGGTCCCCGAGTGCACGGTGGGATGGGATGGGATGGGATGAGGCTGGATGGGACAGGGTGGGATGGGACGGGACGAGGAGCCTGGCCCCCGTGGGAAGGCAGCTCCACGCTCCTGGGGGCGCCCCACAGGGCTCAAACCCCAGCTCATGGCAGTGCCTGGTGCTGAGCAGGGTCTGGTCCTGCCCTCCTCTCCTGCATCCCCAGCTCCACAGAACCCTGCCGTGACAAGGCAGGGGGTCTGGCTGGGGACCAGCGCAGAAGGGCTGCGGGGGGGAGCAACAGGACACCCAGAGAGGGGGGCTGTGGGGAGCACCAAGCCCATGGCCCCAGGGTGGCACCGCCCATCCTCCCCGTGCCAGCAGCACGGGGCAGGGAAAGGACAGAAGAGAAATCTGGAGAAAGGAAATCCTGGCAGGAGGTGAGGGGCAGCTGCTCAGGGCAGGGCAAGGTTAAGGTTGGGCCCCAATCAGCCCCTCTGGGACCAGCTGCCAAGGGGGGATTAAAGGGGGCTGAGCACTGGGGCTGGGCTCTGCTGGCTGAGCAGGACTGGCAGAGGGGAGGTGAGTGGACAGCGGTCTGGGAAGGAGCTTTTATTGAGGAAGGAAAATGCTGCTGCTGCGAGACGGGAAGCAAGGTGCTGGGACTCTTTGTACAAGCTGGGGGGGGGGGCAGGAGGGCAATGCTTGGCTCCTCGCTAACAGTCAAAATCAGTCTCCTGCATTGCCTTGGAGCACGTGGGGAAACTGAGGCAGGAGCTGTGAGCCCTGGTTGTCAGTTCCCATTGACCATCAAAGCCCCTGGAGCTGGAGGGGTGCCCAGGAGTCCCGGCCCTTCCCTGCCCTCCTGGGAGCCGCCAGACCACTGCGATGCCTTGGCCCCCCTGCTGGCCCCCACAGTCTGCCTGCCCCGGGACCCTTCGCTGCCCCCGGGCCTGGTTTGTGCTTCTGCTGCCCCTCGGGGTGGCGGTGCTTGAGCACGATGAGGTGCACCCAGTCGATGTAGTTGGAGATCTTGGTGTAAATGTCAGGGTACCGGCGGTCCCCGCATCTCTCCCCAGAGAAGGAGACGATGCCGTAAACCTTCCTCTTGAAGATCAGAGGTCCCCCAGAGTCACCCTGCAAAGCGAGGGGACACGAGGGAGAATAGCATCCCCCCGGGACGGCGGGGCCGAGGCCGGGCACGCACTCACCGCGCAGACGCCCCGCAGCGTGGCGTTGTGGCTGGCCCCGCACAGCATGTTGGCCGAGACGCGGCCCCTCCACAGCGTCCGGCACAGGCTGCGCTTGACGATGGTGGTGTCGGTCTCCATCAGCTGCTCGGGGCGCTCGCCGTAGTTGGAGGTGTCCCCCCAGCCCAGCACCAGGCAGACGGTCCCGGGCTTCAGGTCGACGTGCGGCGAGGGCAGGCGGATGCGCTTCACGTACTTGTTCAGCGTGGCCGACCTGTTCAGCTGGGCAGGGAGCGGGGGGTGTGGGTTCCTCCTTGCCCCCCCGGGCCGGGGCAGACCCCCCCCCAGCTCCTGCCCCCCACCCTCCCCAGGCCAGCCTGGGGCCCCCTCCCCACCGCCCCGGCCCCGGCTGATTTTGGAGCCCCCGCGCCCCGGGAGCGGTCCCGGTCTGGACGGAGGACGGGGGGGCGCGGGCAGCCCCCCCCCGGCCGGGGTCGGCGCCTCCTCGGCCGCCTCCAGCGCCGCTCCCCGGCGAAGCGCTGACACCTAGCGGCGGCCGGGCCGGGCGCGGGGACCTGCCGGGCCCCCCCCCGGGGACCCCAGCGGGGGGGCGCGGGGCTCACCCTGAGCAGGCGGATGTCGTTGTCCACCGTGCGGGGGTCGTAGAGCGGGTGCGCGATGGACTCCTCGACGCCGAAGACCTGCTGGGACTCCTCGGGCTGCTCCAGCCGGTGGGCGCCCAGCACCACGCGCACCAAGGGGTTGCGCCTGCGGCCCCGGGGGACCGTGAGTGGGCACCGCCGGGCTGGGAGCCCTCGGGGACGGACAGGAGAAGGGGGCCGGGGAGGCTGGGGGGCCGCTCCAGCGCCACGTAACCCCCCCAGGATGGGAGCATCCACCCCTATGGGGCCACGCCGTGTCCTGGGGAGGGGACCGGAGCCCGTGCCCCCACCGGAGCGCCGCTCACCTGGGGATGGGGCAGTGAGCCGCCGTCATCACCCACTTGGGCCACACGAGGAAGCCCCCGCAGACGTGCTGCCCGTCCATCTGGATGGAGGCGACGAAGGGCCGGGAGTGGGGCAGCGCTGCCTTCCCCCCGATCACCCAGCTGCCGCGGGCACCTGGTGGGTGCGGGTGGTCAGCGGCTGCAGGGGGACCGGGCACCCCAGCGCCACCCACGGGTGCTCAGGCTCCTGCCCCAGGCCCCTCGTCCCCACCCTGGCTGCGGGGGACCAGCCCCGCAGCCCCAGTTGTCCCATTACCTGCTGGGCCCAGCGCCGGGAGCAGCACGGAGCCCCCCAGGCTGAGGATGAGCAGAGCGGTGACCATGCTGGTGCGGTGTGGGCCTCTGCCACCTCCTGTGGGGCCACCTGGGGTGCGTGGGGGGGGTTAAATAACCCTGGAGGGGGGTGCTGTGGGCACAGTCACCATGCGGATGCTGGCGGGTTTCCTCCTCTTGGGGTGTTGCTGCCTTGTGCAATCACGTTGGAGTGGGGGGCGTGGGGAGTGCAATGCTGCGGGGCTGTGGGGGCTCTGTGGGCCTGGGGGGGGTGCTCAGGCTCGCTGTCCCCGGGGCTTCGGAGCCAGCCTGGCCTGTGGCACTGCTTGGCAGCCTCCCTTGGAGCGCGGAGGCTGCTTGCTGGGAGGGGAGCGGATTAAGGAAGGAAGAGTGAAAGCAGAGCAGCTTCCAGCCCTGTCCTGGCTGCTCTCGTGCCTTGAGCTAACCGGGATGAAATCCTGTTCTTGGCGCAGTGGGTGCGAGCAGGGCCCTGCCATGGCCCAGGGACGCTCCCCAGGACGTGGCAGCGCCCGCAGGACTGGCGGTGGCCTGGCTGCTGCGTGCTGTGCCCTCTGCCAGCCCCCCGGATGCTGCCTGGCTCTGGGCCTGTGCCCATGCACGGGGGCTGCAGCCCCTGGTCCGGATCCCCAGCGGGTACCGGCTGGGAGGGCCAGGGGTCTGAGAGCTGGGGGTCTCATGGTTGGGGGTCCCATGGTTGGGGGTCCCATGGTTGGGGGTCCCATGGTTGGGGTGCCCCTGCTGCGGAGCTGGGCTCGCTCCGGGGTGGGTGAGGAGCTCGCGCCCCCGCAGTGGGCAGATTTCTTCACACCGCCGTGGTTTGAGCCTCGGCCCGGGCTTCCTGTGTCAGTTTGCCAGCGTTTACCCAACGCAACTGTCAGCGGGAAAGAGGGAGCCGAGGGGGGGCAGCCCGGGCCCTGCTGGGGGTCCCTGTTGGCACCCTCGGGGTTGTGCGGGGGTGCTGGGAGCGGGGCGTTTGGCCAGGACCGGGGGGCCCCTCCCGGGGGCGGCGGGGCTCAGCCCGGCGGGGGGGGGCTCGGGCAGGAGCCGGCAGCGCCCGCGACCCCCCGGTTCCGCCCAGCCGGGCCCGATTCGGGGCCCCGCACCCCGAAAGCGGCCGCGGGAGCGCCCGGGGGCGGCGGCGGCGGGCGGGGAGCGCCGCGCCCCGAGGCCGGGTGAGGGGCGGCGGCAGTGGCGGGCCGCGCCCGGCAGACGGAGCTGTGCGGGAGGCGGCGGCACCGGCGCGGCCCCGCCATCCCTGCGCATCCCGCAGCCCCGCCGGGGATGCCGCCGCCCGCCGGGCCCTGAGCGCCGGGACGCCGGCGGCCGCCGGCCCTGCTCCGCCGCGCCTCGCCCGGCCCCCCCCGACCCGCGGAGCCCGCCTGGAAGATGGAGTGAGTACCGGGGCCGGGCCGCCCCCCCGGCACCCCCGCACCGGGCCGCGGGTCCCCCGGTGCCGCGCACCGCAGTGCCGGGGCGGGGGCGGCCCCGCGGGGGCCGGGGCTCCGGACCCCCCCTCCCCGTTCCCCGGCGGGGTCGCGGTACCGAGGGCTCGGGGAGGAAACACCGGCGGCTCGCCTCCCCCCCCCGGTGCGGAGCTCCCGGACCCCAAAACCGGGGCTCGCACCCCCCCCCCGTCCCCCGACGCCGGGCGCCCGGTCCCAGGGGCTCGCGTCCCGGGACCGGGGGCTCGGGGCCCCCATCCTCGGGGCCCGCGTCCGCCCCGGTGCCGGGGGCTCGGCCCCCGCTGCTGCTCGGTGGGGGCCGCCCCCGGTGCCTGCCCCTCCCCGCCGCGGGGTGCCGGGGTGCGGCGGTGGGGGCCCCGGAGCTGGCGCGGGGGCCGCGGGGGGAGAGTCCCTGACGGCGGGGGGGTGGAGGGGCGACGGTTTGGGCGGTTCGGACCTGTTGTTGCTGCTGCGTGTGGCTGGGGGCGAGTGGGTGGCGGGGAGCCCGCGGCCCCCTCCCTGCGCACGCAGCCCCATCCCTCGGCGAGGGGCCTGGGGGGCAGCCCCGGGGGCTTCTCGCAGCCCGGCTCCTGCCGGGGGCGGCTCCGTGCGAGCCCGGGGATGCTCTCCCGGCCCCGACCCTCTTTGTGTGCCGCGGTGAGGCCCTGCCCCGCTCGGCTGGTGCCTGCGGGCTGGCTCCGGGCTGGGCACGGGGCTCCGCGGGCGGATGGGGAGAGGGGGGCACAGGTGGGGGCACCCTGCCCGTGCTGACTGTGCCCCTCGGGAGAGCGAGGGGCAGGCTGCTGCTCGACGCCAGGTACCAGCGAGGGCAGCCCCATCACACCCAGGCCTTCCCTTCCCTCCCCGTGGCTCCGGTCCCCCCACGGCATGGGGGGGGACCCCGGCATCTCCTGGGTTTGGCACCGGGGGCTTTGAGAGGCATCCATCCAGCCCAGCCTGGGGGCCTGCGCCTTGTGAGCGCCTCGCCCTGCACCGATTAATGGGCTGCCTGCTAATGAGGTGCTGGGTGCTCGACTGGTCCTGCTCGGCTGCCAGCTCCCCCCGGTTTGGGGGAGCCCTGCTGGGGATGCTGGAAGCGGTCGGGGTGATTGCTGCCTGCTGTTGGGGTCAGACTCCGGCTCGCTGAGGGCGGCGTGGGAGGCACCGGCAGGGGCCTGGGAGGGTTTCAGAGGCCTGGGTGCAATGTTTGGGATGGAAATGGGGAGGGGGTCAGCCCCCAGGCCTGGTGACAGCACAGGGCAGGGCAGCAGTTCCTGTCCCCAGGTCCCCCATGCCACATCTCCCAGCTCTGCTCCTCCCTCTGGAGCCCCTCCGACACCGGGGGCTGTGGGATAGACGCCACTGGCTGCCCCTGGGGGGACAAGGAGCCCTTTGGGAATGTGCCAGGGCTGTTGTCTGTGTGCTGGAAATACCAGATTGTTCCTTTTCTTGACTAAAATCCCCACGAGGGAAACGTGCCCTGGAGGTGAGAGGTGAGCATGGGGCTGAGCAGTGAAGCAGAACCCAAGTGTGCACGGCTTCTGTTTGGGCAGCTTCAGCGCAGCCCCTTCTGGGTGCTCAGGGTTTGGCTCTTCTGGAGACGGGTCTTGAGATTTTGGGCTGGAATAAATGTGCAAAAGTTATTGCTGGATGACATGCCGACACGTGTTTTCCCTGGGCAGCTGTGGGTGTGTGAGCAGACCTATAGCTCCAGCGCTCCTGCACTGGCTTCCACCGCGGGTCAGTTGTGCTCTGCTAAATTCAGACCCTCGTCGTTGGGATGGGGGCGTAGGAAAGCCCCGGGTCAGGAGAGGCCCATGGCAAAGCACTCCCTGGACCTAGGCCTGGCTCTGCGGCTGCTAATGTGTGCTGGGGAGCATGCTCTGGGCTTGGGTTGGCTCTTGCCTTTCCTTGGCATTGGCAGCAGCTGGAGGAGGGTGCTGGCCGCTGCGAGCTTCTGGTGCCAAGGGAGGTTTGGCTAAAAGCTTCCAGCTCTTATAGAGGCTCTGCTGGTCCCATAGGGGCTGCTTTTCTGTCCTCTGCTCCTGCTATTGATGCTGTTGAGTAGCTGGAGATTTTGCATCTCCACTTCTGGCTGCTCTGATAGCTCTTCCCTGCGCCTTGCTGTGCCTCCCCCAGGCTTCTGGCCTCCTCGGAAGCTGGGTGCTCTCTTGGTCCTGCCCTTCCCCATCGTCCCCAGCCCTGATCAGGAGCCGATAGCCTTGAGGAGGAGGAAGAGGAGGAGGAGGAGGAGGAGGAGGAGGAGGAGGGAGATTTCAGCCCTGGCGGTAACCTGGGGGCTCTCCCGCTGGGTGGGACTCAGGGTCCTGCTCTCCCCTCCATGTGCCTCTGTGGTGAAGCAAAACCCAGTCCACCGTGGTTCCCAAATGTCCTGGAGGAAGCCATAAAGCTCGGCCACAGACAGCCGCACAATGGCACCGCAGCCCCCGTGCCAGGAACCGGGGCTCGGAGCTCGGCCCGCAGCCGCTAGATGCGGCCCCGTGGCGCAGCCCTCAAGTGCGCCAGGCTGGGCAGGAACTGGAGCAAGAGCAGGTTTCCTTGGGAAACTGCTGCCGCTAGCTCTCCTGGTTCCTGGCCAGAAATAGCCACTTTCCCCTGCGCTGGGGGGGCAGCTCACGCCTTCCGCACCGCGCGGGGCTCGGCCAGATGGGCTTTGGCACTGGAAGTGGCTGCAGTGGAGCTGGGGTGGGCGGGCAGGGGGCTCTGCCTGGGGAAGCCTCTCCTGGGTCCCCTGCACTGGTGGGAGCCAAAGAACAAGGCTGGGACGTGGAAAGGACGTGCACAGGTCTGAGGGGTCAGGACAGGCCTGAGGGAGGGTGCAGAGCTCAGGACTGGAGGCAGAGGTGGTGACGGGGAGCCTGATCTTCGGAGTCTGTACTTACCACTCCACCCACTGGGAGGAGAGCGAGCCCCTCAGGCCCCAGACAGTCCCAGGGGATGAGGATGAGGCCTCCAGCAGCCCTGGAGCTCCCGTCGGGGAGGGGAGCCTGGGCTGGACCTGCTCCAGGCAGGTGCTTCCTAGTGCGGAGGCGCTGGATGTGGTGTGAGGACGGAGCTCCTCGCTGGGGGCTGCGGGTGCTGGCTTGGGGCTTGGTGTCCTGCTAGGGCTCTGCACATGAACCACATCCCCACTGGATGCATGGAGCCTCACGTGCCCTCATCTTCATAGCGTTGGTGTGGCAAAGCTGCGGTGCCTCGAAGGAGCGAGGACCAGGGACAACGTGACGCCGCCGGGGTGGCTGGAGCCGAGCGCCACGTCCCCGGGTGGTGCTGGAGCTGCTGGGCTGCCTGGGGGGAGGCAGGCTCTGCTCTCATTCATAAACCGTGTGGGTGTTTCCTAGTGGAGCCTTGCTCCTCTAACTGGAAGGGAGCTGGAAACCCAAGTGTTTGGAGGGCACTTGAACCATTGTTTGAAAGATCTGTAATTTTCCAATCAAACTCTCTCCTTGAGCCTCCGTTCATCAAATATTCATAGGATCCATTTTCTCCTGGCACTCCCAGCCCACGTCTCAGCCCCAGGAATCAATCAGGCAGCTCTGCTGCTCTAATGCGTCCTGCGTTTTCGGGAGCTGCCACCCCTCCTCCTGCCTCCCCTCCTCGGTCCCGTCCCCTCCCCAGGCAGCGGCTCCGGACGGGGCCGCGCAGCCCGCGGGCACCCGCAGGGCTCAGAGCAGCCCGGCTGCGCGCAGCGGAGGCCCAGCCTCTCCTCGCTGTCACGGGGAGCCTTGTCCCTTCCCGCCCCAGCCCGCTGGCCGATGATTTATTTGCCTTCGCTGTCGATGGCTGTTGGCCCTGGGCTGCTGCAGCCCCCTCCCCTCCACACCCTGCTACGGGTGAGGGTGTTCGAGGGCGGCCCCGCTGCCCACAGCAGTGCTTTGGGGGGCTCGCAGCTGCCCCACGGCAGCAGCACTCGGGGCCTGCTTTCCCCGGGGGTCTGGCTGTTGGTGTAAACCAGCACCGCTCCTGCATGTCTGCCTGTGCTGCCGCCGCTTGCACCCGTGCTGGGCCCCGCACCAGGGCCCGTCTCGCCAGGGCCTCTCCCTGCCCTCCGCTCTGGCTCGGAGCTGAGCGGGTGGGAACGGAGCGGAGGTCAGGGGAGCGGAGGAGCAGCTTGAAACGGCTCTTCGCACATTTGGATGAGCTAATGGGAAAAAACAGAGGAAGGCAAATAAACATTATTGTTTCATGTCAGGCGGGGAGGAGACAAAAGGTCACGGGCTTCCCTTGTGATGGTGGAAACAGCGGCATCAGCAGGGCTGGAAAGAGCTGGAGAGCCAGGCAGGGAGCGCGGTGCGTGCTCGGGGCGCGTGTGCTCACACGTGGGCGCGTGGCTCTGCCCGAGGACTGCTGCCGTAGCAGGGGGAGTTCCCCCGGTGCTGTCTGTGCCCCTGGTCCCAGCGACCTCATTTGTTGTGCCACGGCCACGAGGCGCATCAGAACCGGCTGGAGGAGCTGCCCCGGGATGGGCAGGGCTGGGACGTGCGCGCAGCGGGCACCGGGCGAAGCATGAACCTGTTTGCAGGAGCTCAAGAGACCGGGTGAAATGAGGCGCGGCGGAGGAAGGGGTCGCTTTGTTTTTTTTTCTGCCCTCGTGGTTCCCAAGTGGGGCGACAGCCCCTGGCTTGGTGCCGTTGGGATCCCCTTTCTGCCCCTCTGGGCACCCCAGCTGAGGCTGGAGCTTGGCGCTGCCGAGGCCTCCCGGGGAGCCTTGGAGGTGCTGAGTCCTTGGCCCGGCTGCGCCCTGGCCCCAGCCCTGCTGCTGGGCCCCCTCGGTCCCCGGGGCACAGCATCCTCCCTTCCGCGTTGCCATGGCGCTGTTGCCAGGGCGCTGTTGCCATGGCGATGTTGCCAGGGCGCCCGGGCTCGGCGCGGCCATCCCTCATCCCTCGTCCCTCGTCCCTCATCCCTCATCCCTGGGCTGCCGCCCCCCGGGGACAGCTGGGGCTGGGGAGCGGCTGCTCGGGGGGAGCCTGGGGTGACCACGGCCCTGGCCCACCCGGGGGCTCCACTCACCAGCCCCCAGCCCTGAGGGTCCTGTGGAGCGCGGTGACCCCCCCCGGGATGGGGCAGGGTAGGGGCTGGGGGGCTGGAGGGGGCTGGGGGACCAGGGGGGGTCCACCCTTCTGTCCCTATGCCCTGTCCCCATGGGCAGGGGCCCCGGGGCTCCAGGATCAGCCCCACCCTGCCCCTTCTCGGGGTCTGGAGGTGAGGGATGAGCGGCCGGAGCCTTGTGGCAGGGCTGGGGTGCACCCGGGGCTGGGGCCGGGGGGGCAGCAAGGGGGCGTCCAGCCTGTTCTGCGTCTTTCCCCGGGCCAGGAAGATTCCTGGCTTTCACCCCGGGAATGCAGAGGCTTCAGCAAATAATGGAAAATAAAGAGGATGGAGGAAAAGCAGAACAGAATGTTTCAGGAACACTGAAAAAGTTTGGATCTGTTGCACGGGGCAAGATCCAGGAAAGAAGCGGGCTTTGGTCCAAAGTCCTCCGAGGCTGGGGTGCTGAGAGCCGGGCCCGGAGGGTGCCTGTGGCCCCGGAGCAGGACGGCCCTGGCATGGGGCACCCCGGGGCTGCTGCGGGGCTGCCACCAGCCTGGTCCCACGGCTGGCGCAGGGGAGGGCGCGGGGGGCCCTCGGAGAGCCCGCGGGTGGGGGGCGGCCGCCAAGGGGTGTCTGCAGGGCGCAGGCGGTCCGGGGACTGCGGTGGGGTCAGGACAGCGGGGAGGGAGCGGGGCCGGCCCCTGGTGCCCTCCGCTACCTGCGGGACAGGGAGCAGCAGCGAAGGGAGCAGGGGTGAGAACGGGACCTGCAGACGCTCCGACTCCCTTTGGGGTTTGGGTATTTAATTTCCCAGCTCGGGCGCGGCGTGGGGACGGCAGGCGGGCTGCCAGCCCACTGACAAATGGAGGCTGCTGACAGCGGGGAGCGCATGCGTGCGTGTGCAGAGCAGTCACGGCATCACCTCAAACTGCACCAAAATAACCGCTCCGAAAGCGGCACCATCCCCGGTTTGTTTGTTTGGCCTTGATTTCATGCGCTGCCAGGATCCGGGTGCGGGGGAATCGTTGCCTTCGAGGAGGAGGAGGGCAGAGGCGGGGGGCTCCTCTCGCACCAGCGGGACATGGGGCCAGGCCCGGCCCCGGGGGGGTGCCGTGTGTGGGGAGCAGGTGAAGGTCACCGCGGGGCATCACGTTTTCCATGGCCCCTTCAGGAAATGTCCCCGTTGTTTTTCCGGGGCTTTCTGGAAAGCAGTGATGTTTTGCATGCCATGGAAATGTTTTGCTTGGGGTGGGGACAGGGGAAACAGCCTGAACACAGCACCGTCGGAGGGCGGTTGGGAGGGGATGAGCCGAGTGGCACTTGCAGGTCCCTGGTTGCTCTGGGAATGCTTCGGGGCCACCGCAGCCCCGCTCCGTCCCTCGCGGGCAGGACAGTCTGCGCTCGCTCTGAGCGCTGCAAGCCCTCGGGCCCAGCCTGGTGTGTGCAGGGACAGGACCTGTGGGAGGCGGTTGGTGTCCCACTGTCCCCCGAGCCTTGGCCACCCCAGCTCCAGTGCTCCCAGCCAGGGCAGGAACTCCTGGGAGCTGAGAAAATGGGTACGCACTTAGCCCGTTTCTCCCCGAGACTCACTCCCTTTGCTCCTGCCCCCTCTCGGGCTCCGCCGTCCCTTGCTCTGGCAAGCAAATGGCAATGATCCATTGCCTTACGCCACCGCCGAGCCTCCCACCCTAATTACTGCCGCAGCTCAGCGCTTCGTTAGCATCGGCTGGCACGCAGCCCACCTGCTCCCGGCGGCACCGCAGCCTCCCCAGGTCGCAGACGGGCCCCGGGCGGGCGTCTCCAGCCCGGCTGCGCCCGCACCTGGTGCTCTGCAGCACGTCAGGGCCGTGTGGCTGCGGCCGTGTGTCTGTGCACGTCCGTGTGTCTGTGTATGTTGGTGTGTCTGTGCTCGTTGGTGTGTCTGTGTCTGCACACGTGTGCCTGTGCGCACACACCAGAAAGGTCACTGATCAGGAAAGGTGTGGGCAGCCAAGGAAGGGGCTTGCAATGGGACGTGTGAGGCAGGTTTAACGGCACCTCCATAGGTGCTGCGTCCACCCGCGTGCCGCGGGGTCACTGCCACCTGCAAGGGGACAGACAGCGGGAACGGGTGCCTGGAGGAGACGTGCGGGGCGAGGAGTGCTCGGCTTCGGGGCGGCGAAGGGCAGGGGAGGCAGCAGCCAGCGGAAGGGAAGAGCTCGGCCTTTGTCTGTGCGCGGTGTCCGGCCCGCCGGCGGCACAATGTCCCCATTCAGCCAGCCGCGCGCTTCACGGCCGCTCTGTGCTCTCTTGCAGGGCTGTGGAGGCCAGCACCCTTCAGCAGGAGAGGCTGCAGGCCATCGCGGTGAGTCCCCTCGGGCGAGCAGGGGGCACCTGGCTGCTGGCCCCACGTCCTGGCCCCAACGAGGTGACCCCCCCCGGGACCCTCCGGGCTTGGTTCTGCACCTCTGAACCAGGGGCAGAGCTGGCGGCTGGGAGGGTTAATTAACGAAGTGGCACCTTGATGAGCCCCGAGGGAGAGGGAAACGAGTGAGGAGCCCCCCTTTGCCCTTCCCCAAGGGCTGGGGCTCGTGCAGGACCTGGCCCTGCGGGGTGCAGGCTCTGCCATCTCCCTGCCCCTGCCCCGCAGCAGCTCCCTGGCCCCTGGTGCCACCACCGGCTGCCAGCTCCCCGCTCCCCATCCCCATCGCTATCGGCCGATCTGCGCTGTACAAAGAGCAAATTGTTTGGGGCCAGAGGAGGAAAAAAAGCGAGTGACGCTTCCCGGGATTGGGACTGACTCTGCTAAAATAATCTGGACCGACCCCAGGATGTGCAGCGAGGTGGGGCCAGGGGAAGAGGCCGCACGGGGCTGGATTCCCCGGAGCTGGCCGGCTCTCGCTCAGCAGGGCCAGGCGAAAAGAGCCCGTGCTCTGCGCCCTCTGTGCCTCAGTTTCCCCCAGCACTGGGCTGGTGAGGTGCAGTCCCGGGGGGGGGGCTGGATGAGGGAGCAGGGCGGAGGCGAGGTGAGGGGCTCCAGCCGTGCAGACCCGAGCCCGGAGGCTGCCCCCCTCCGGGATGGAGGTGCCCCCCTGCCCACGGTGCCCGCTGCAGCCCCTGCCCCAGGCCGACCCCGGCTCTGCCGCTGTCCCGTCCCCGCAGGAGAAGCGGAAACGTCAGACGGAGATCGAGAACAAGAGGCGGCAGCTCGAGGATGACCGGCGGCAGCTGCAGCATCTCAAGGTGAGGACCCCCCTGGGGACCCCCCCCTCTGCTCCAGGGATGGGCCAGAACCCCCGGCCTTGGGGGCAGCAGGACCGTGACCCCCCGCTTTGCTCCCCAGTCCAAGGCTCTGCGGGAGAGGTGGCTGCTGGAGGGGGCCCCGTCCTCTGCCTCCGAGGAGGATGAGGCGATGAAGAAGCAAATGCAGGAGGATGAAGTGAAGACCAAGGAGCTGGAGGAAACCATCCAGAGGTAACGGGGCTGGGGGTGGTGGGGCAGGCTGGTGCCTGGGAGCCCTCAGGGTGCCGGGGACGTGCTCAGAGGATGCCTGAGCCCCCCAGGCACACAGGAGGCCAAGGGGCAGCTGGGTCCCCACGTCAGACACAACGGGTGCTGCCACCACGCTGCCACCGCGCTCAGGATGAGCGGGGCCGGCTCCCTGGGCACCCTTGGGTGGTCGCGGTGGCAGGAGGTGAGGGGGGGGCAGCCCCCTCCCAGCCCCCCTGTGCTGGGGCGTTGACGGCGTGGGAGGGGCAGGGACCCCCCGGCAGTGTCCCGGCAGCCCGGCAGGAATGCACCCAGTCCTTGGCTGCGCCCGTTAATTACCGGTTAATTACTGAGCATGGGAGCAGGGCCGGGCCAGGCGCGAAGGGGCCTTTGTTTCCGTGTAATGGCGTGGGGCATTCCTCCAGGCTGCAGAGGGAAAGGGCAGCTCGCGGGGAGACGGAATCAAAGGCTGGGAGCTGCGGCGCGGAGGTGCCCTCATTCACACGGGGGGACGTGGGGGAAATCGGGGGGGCTCCCCCGGCCCCGCCACCTCCGGGGGCCGCATGGGGCCTTCACCGGGCTGATGGCCGGGGCTCTCTTCTTCCTGGGGAATGTGATCGGGGTGAGCGCTTCTGGGAGCAAAATGTGGATGAGGTGGCGTCGCTCTGTGCCACCAACCGATGGCACTGACAGTGCGCACGGGCTGGGTTTAATCATCCCGTGGGGCCGGGGGGCAGCGCTGCGGGGCTGGCTCAGTGGCAGTCTGTCCGTCTGTCCCTGGGTATGTGTCGCTGCTCCGTGCTCCCTGGTCTGAGTGCAGCCCCCGGCCCGGTTCCTCCCCCAGGCTGGAGAAGGAGCTGGAGACGCTGGAGAACAGCAGCTCGGTGGCGTCCACCAAGGAGAACCTGGCCGAGGTGGCGGCGGTGCCAGCCAAGGAGAAGGCAGAGACCGTCCCCAACGCGCAGAAGGTGGGCATGGCCGACCGCCTGCGGGGCCGGGTGGACAGGGGGTGAGGGGGCAAGGGGCTGCGTTTTGGGGGGGGCTGTGCTTGGTGCCTCACCACCGGGGCCGGGTGCACGGGGCGGTGGGTCCCCTGCAGCTCCTAACCTCGCTCTTCTGTTTTGCAGAGTCCCCTGGGCACAGCCGTAGGTAGGTGACCCTGGACCCCACATCCCCCTTGCAGGGGGAGCCCGTCCAGGTGGCAGCGGGAGGCTCCGTCTGTCCCGGGGCCATCCCGTGGGCGTGTGTGGGGCACGTGGGTGGCTGGGGATCATCTTGGCTCAGGGCCTCGCTTCTCCTCTCCACCCCCAGCCAAGAAGGTCTCCAGCAGCCCCATGAAGGCAGTGGAAGGCACCGACATGATGAAGGCAGGTACGTGCCCACTTCCACGCGAGAAGCACTCCCTCCTGGTCGCTTCCCTCCTCCCGCCCCGCGGCATCTTGTGGCTCACCGCCCTCAATGCACAGCCCATCCTGCAGCCCTGCCACCAACGATCCCCGCCGCTCCATGAGTTTCCAAGCCTAGGGCATAAAATATCGGTTCTTTGCCATCGGAGGGTTCGTGTTCAGTGGAATCCCGCGGCTGGTTTGCTGTTCAGGGCCCCCATGCCCTCCCCTCCCTACTCCATGTCTCTGCTCCAGTTTCATCCTTTGCCTCCTGCTCTGTTTGCGGCTTCTCGGTGCGAGGGAGAGGAGAGATGCGGGGCCGGGGCTGGGGCTGCCTGACTGCGGGAGCTTGCACAGACGCTGGGAGCAGGCAGGGGCTGCGGGGCTGCAGCAGCCGGCACCGAGCCGCCCGTGCTGGGACAGGGCTGGAGCTCCTGGAGAGGTTTGCTCTGGTCTGGGGACGCTCAGACCGGGCTGAGGCACTGGGAAGAACCCAGCTCTGTGCCCATGGAGCCAAGCGCCGCCGGGCCGAGGTGACCCCGGTGCCCGCAGGGACCAGCCGGGGAGATGAAGGACCGATGCTGAGGATCACCCATCCCACGAAGCACAGGGGCTGCCCTGCCGCCTCGGCCTGCACCAGCGCCCTCAGCGCCGCGTCCCATGAATGTGATCCTGGCCCCAAGCCCAGGCCCCTGCGGTTGGCCCCACTCGCTGGCCGGACAGACGGACGCGGCGGGCGCTGGCCCTGCTGCCTCCTGGGGCCAGCCCAGCAGCCGCGGAGGTAAGGGGATGCCGGCAGCACCAGGACGGTGAGAGCCCCGTGGGTCCCGTAGGAGGGCAGTGCCCGGGATGTCGCACCTGCCTCTGCCTTCACTCCTCCTCGCTGCAGCCTGCTGCCTTGCTAACGCCGCTGAGCACCGCTGAGCACCGCTGAGCACCGCGCCGTGCCGCTGCGCCTGCCCGCTGCTGGCTGCTGAGCACGGGCTGGGGAGGGCCGGGGCCGCCGTAACGCTCACTGTGCTCTTTGTGTCCCAGCCATGTACTCAGTGGAGATCACAGTGGAGAAGGACAGAGTTACTGGGGAGACCAAGGTCCTGTCCAGCACCACCCTTCTCCCCCAGAACCATTGTCTGCAAGGGGTCAAAGTGTACGAGGATGAGCTAAAAGGTACGGCCCCGTCCCGCACCGCTGGCAGGCGTCAGGAGCAAAGGGCAGGGGACGAGGGACCAGCTGCCTGAGCATCCCATGGGCACCAGGGTGAGGAAGAGCCGGGGCAGCTCCTGCTGCCTTCACCGGCTCCACAGGGGAACTAGCTCAGGGCAAGCCCTCGACAGCCCGTCCTGTGCCCCAGCCAGCCCGGCGTGGGAGCCATCCCAGCACCGTGGTGTGGACGGTCCTGAGGGGCCAGCCCGGGTTTGCACGTCAAGTCCCTGTGCCGATGGGGAGCACGGAAGAGGATCTGCTGCATCCAGAGCCCCAGGAGCACATCTCACCAGCGAGGCGATGGCACTGGCATCATGTCGGTCTGGTGTCATGGGCACCTCCCATCCAGGGACAGGATGGGGCTGAGCAGCTGGGCTGCTGGGGATCCCTGCGACCCTGCGCAGTGGAGCTGCGCAGGCTGGCAGCACAGAGCCCGTCCCCTGGGTGCAGGGAAGAAGCAGTTTTAGGGACCAGTGCCTGCTTTTGGGGCCACCCAGGAACCTGCTTTGATGGTGCTGGTGGCACCGAGGGACAGCTGTGTCAGCAGCGAGGACTGACCACGGAGCTGCGGAATACGACCGGGAGCTGCGGTGGCTGAGCAGACCCTGGGCTCCATGGGCTGACCGCAGCTGGCCCTGCTCCACCACGTCCTACCTGTGGAGGGAGGGACTGTCACCGCCACCTCCGTCACTTCCACCACCTCTATCAGTCACCTGCCTCAGCACAGCGGGACCCTGCACTGCCCGGGGGCCCAGGACCCCCCGTTCCCAAGGAGGTGCCGAGGAGCCCCCTCGGCAGTGAGCAGCCCAGGTCACTCCCGGCCGAGCCAGCCCTGCCTGGCCCGGTCATTATCTGTTATCGCTCGTCTGACTGCGTTCCGTGGCTGTTGCACTGATCATCACATGATGCTCCAAGTCAAGTGGAAAATGCGATGCGCTGGGTGCATCCCTCACTGCCGAGCACAGCTCCGCCTGCCCTGCAGCGCTGCGAGTGCTCATGCGCTGCGCACCAGCAGCAGAAGACCCCGTCCCTCCATGGGCACGGGGCCACCAGGCACTGTGGGCACCGGGGCGCAGTGGGACGGGGTGCTCAGCTCGGGGCTGGCAGGCGGCAGCGGGGACCTGCTGCAAAGCATCGCCTCGGCCCGGGGCCTGGGTTCAGAGGTGCCAAGGGCTGGGAGCGGCTCCTCGGGTGGTGCCGTTGGTGCAGCCACTCCACTCGCTGCATGGAGCAGGGGCTGGGAGGGCTGGGGGCCGCCAGGAGGTGAGCCTGGCCTGGGGGCAAGGGGGTGGCACGGGGGAGCTGGGCTGCACGAGCGGGGCTCGTCCTGGTGCAGTCTGAGCCCCCTCCCCGCCACCCCTCACCTCCTCCTCTTGTCCCCGCAGTGGTGCACGCGGTGAGCGCCGAGGCTGGGGCCCTGCAGAACGGGGCCCACCCGCTCAGCTCCTCGGAGGTCGACGAGCTCCTTCACAAGGCAGATGAGGTGACCCTGAGCGAGGCCAAGGCGGGCGAGGAGGCGCCCGGCAGCGCCCCGTCCAGCCAGAAGCCGACGCCGCGCAGGGAGATCACGGGGCTGCAGGCGAAGCCGCGGGAAAACTCCACGGCGCTGCTGCCGGGCGAGGGCGCGGAGCCGAGCCGGGAGCAGCCGGTCACCATGATCTTCATGGGCTACCAGAACGTGGAAGACGAGAACGAGACCAAGAAGGTGCTGGGGCTGGAGGGCACCATCAAGGCTGAGCTGGTGGTGATCGAGGACGCCGAGAGCAAGCCGGAGCCGGCGTGCAAGGACCACGCACCGCCCAACGGCACGGCGCTGGAGCCTGCGGCCGCCCTGCCGCAGGGGGAGGAGGCCCCGGGCGGGCAGAAGCTGGGCACCAACGCCACGGAAGCCAAGGAGGCCGAGCAGGACATGGACGCGAAGAAGCAGCGCTGCAAATGCTGCACGGTGATGTGAGCCCCGCGGCCGGCGAGAGCAGGCTGCCCCCGCCGAGCCCCTCCGCCCCCGCTCCCCAGGCCCGCGGCCCCGCAGGACACAGGGTTATTTACTGGCCAGACACAGCCCCCTTTTTTCTTAAGAACTGGGGAAATCCAACGCGGTGTTTGTAAAGCCTACCAAAGGCGGCAGCACGCCGAGGCCGTGGCATCGCTCGCCCCATCTGTCCAACGCCCGCTCCGTGCAACACCCCCAGTGCTGCGTGTGATATTTATTAGAGACCCCCCCCCCCATGCCCCACGTTTCGCCTGCCCCTCCCCACGGCCCTGCCTCACCCCGGCACAGACACCGGGAGCATTTCCCTCCTTCCTCCAGCAATTTCCCACCCGCCGTTGGAAGACGTTCGCCGGCCGGGCCAGGGGACAGAGACAAGTCCAGCAGCTGGCAGGACCCGTGGTCACCCAGCCCGCGGCAGGCACGGCGCAAAGCCCCCCGCCAGCCCTTCCCCTGCACCTCCAGCGCCGTCTCTCCAGCACATCCCCGGCCCGGCTCCATCCCGGGGGCTTGGCCATCGTTGGCTCCGTGATGCTGGGCTCGGCCGGGCTGTCGGTGCGGTGCCGGGAGTGCGCAGGGTGCCGTGGACCAGGCGCAGCTCCCACGGGGCGGGCGCAGGCTGGGTCCAGGCAGGGAGCCTGGCTGCACTCTCCTGGACTCTCTCCGTGTGGGAGCTCCTCACCCTGCTGCTCGTGGTGACGGCAGCCACCGGCCAGGTACCGACGCCACCACTGCTGCTGCGGGGCCGTTCCAACACCTCAGCTGCCCTGCCGGTGTCACTGGGCTCCAGCACCCGAGGGGAGGTGAGCGGGGCCGCGTCTGGGTGCCCACTGCCCACCCGGGGGGGCGGCGATGGCTGGGGGCAGCCCATGAGGGCAGCGAGCAGAGGGGGAGCAGGGGGTCCCAGCCCACAGGGATGGGATCGGGGCTTGGACCTGCCTGTGACACCCCGCAGCAGCGGGAGGGTGGCCCAGCGCCCCCCAACCCTGCCCTGGGGTGGCCCCCGCGCCCTCACCACATCCTCCTGGCCCCAGGCAGCTGCAGCCGGAGCTGTCCTGGCCGTGGCAGCTTTGCAGAGCCAGTTTGTGGGTGACCAGTGTCAGGTCCCCAGCCCAGTTCACCCCAGGTGCTGGGACTGGGGCCTGCTGGGGGGACTGGTGTCCTGCGCAGGGTGTCCCTGGGACGCTGTCTCCATGCCCTGGTGGTGAAGGTCGGGGCCGTAGCCCCGTGCCAGGACCGCCAGCAGCCTCCCTGCTCCCCTGCCCCACGCCCCAGCCCATTGGCGGGGATTTCACCACCAGCATTAGCGTTTCCTCCCCACCGAGACCTTCTGGGGCAGCAGGGGGGGCTCCACCATGGCCAGCCGGGCACCCCTGGGTGCTGAGCCTGGCCCAAACCCTGGGAGCTGCTGGCAAAGCAGCCAGCGCGGGCAGGGCTCCTGCTAGGAGCCCCCGTCCCCCCCCAGCCCGGTCCCCGAGGTCCTGGTCCGAGTGGGTCCTTGCTGCAGCACAAAGCCGGGTGCGCCGGGGGCCCTGCTGCGACGTCCCAGCTGCCGCCCCAGTGCCACCGAGGCTGTGGTTTTACCCCGACTGTGTCTGCGGGGCAGGGAGCAGGGGCCAGAGGCTGTGGGGGGATGTGGGGGCTGGCAGTGCTGCAGTGTGGGGTCTCCTGGGGGGGGGGCCTGTCCCTGAGCCCCAGCCGTGCGCCAAAAGCCTCTGGGGGGGGCAGAGCCCCATCGGGGCAAGGGGAGAGCCTCTCCTGCCACCGGCAGTGACACGGCCAGGAGACCCCCAGTCCTAGGGCGTGTGTGACGTGGGGTGCTGGGGCTGGATGCTGGGGGGCATCTGCCCCATTAATCCCTGGGGTTCAGGGCCGGGTCCCCCACGGGGTTTCATGTCACCTCCTGCCACCCCCTCCCCGGGTGCTGATCCCAAACTAGGCCCCCTGCCACCCTCGGCACCCCCAGCCCCCCGGTTGCCTTTGGACCCAGCATTGGCCCCTGGCAGAGGCAGGATCAGGATCAGGCCCCCGTGGGGCTGGGGCTGTCAGGGGGCAGCAGCAGCGAGGAGCCCGGCCGTGCCCCAGCCCCATCCCGGCGAGCCCCGCGCCGTCCCCCCACCTGGCTCAGCTGAAGTGCACTTCCCGCGCCCCCCCGTGCTTTTTACTTGTGACGAAGCCGTTTGAAGTTCCCCCCCCTCCCCGGCCCCCCTGTTGTTTGTAAGACACCCGAACTGAGCAAATAAACTGTGTGAATAACCAGCCTGGCGCCTCTGCCTCTGCCTGGGGACCACCTCGGCCGGGGCACCGCTCGCCTGCGCTCAGCACCCTGACGTGGGCGCTGGGCACGGGGTGGGAAGGGGCCGGGAGTGGGGTGCTGGGGAGGGGACGGTGGCCAGAGGTTGGGTCCATCCCCACCGAGCACCATGGGGTAGAGGCCTGGTGCACCAGCGGGGTCTGGAGCGGGGTCTGGCCCCGTCTCCCCAGGCACCCCGAGCTGCTCCCCAGCCACGCTGCCTCGGCTCCATCTCCTCTTGCCCCTGCCCAGAGGCTTCCCGTCAGCCTCTCCCCTCCACCCATTTCACGAGTGCAAGGGTCACGGGCAGGGGCATTCGTGTTGCCACTGCTGGTAGCAGCCCTCCTTGGCTTGGCAGCGTTCCCGTGCTGTGCTGGCAGCGGGGCTGTGCCAGTGCCCCCGGGTCCCCAGCTCCTCCCCACGCCAGCACCGAGTGCCCTATTTCCCCCGGAGCACCGGGGCTGAGTCTGTGTGGGGCGGAGGCAGAGGTGCTGGCTGGCTGGGCTCCAGCGCCACCAGGTCTCCCTGCAGGATAAATCCCCTTGCTTCCTCCCCTCCTGCCAGCGGGGTGCTGGCGGCGCACGGTCAGGGTGACAGCCAGCTGGGTGCGGGCACGCTGCCTTCGCCCCCTGCGTCTCCAGCCCCTGCTGTGCCACGGAGGTGTCTGTCCCCAGAGCGACGGTGACAACAAAGGAGGGAGATGTTCAAGTACACCCCGCCGTGGCAGGTCCTCTGTGCCACCCTGGAGCCCAGGGCGCAGGTAAGGTTGGGCAGCCTGCTTGTCATCCCGGCACCGCCGCGTCCCCGAGGCGGCAGCAGGGGACGGGGAGGGTGGGCACCAGGATGCTGGGAGGAAAGGGATGCTGCTGCGGTGCTGGCAGGCACGCACAGGTGAAGATGTGGCAGCCTGGGTTCCTGCTTGTCCCAAGGGGACAGTGCTGGGGTCAGGGACCCCTGGGGGCCACCGCTGTGCAGCCGAGGGTCTCTGCCCACCTCCAGGCTGGTGGGGGTCCCACAGAGCTGGGCTCAGGGAGGGCAGCGCTGGTGCTGGGATCCCAGGGTTCATTCTGGGCAATGGGGCCCCGGCTCTGCCCTCTCGCAGAGCTGCCCGGTGCCAGCCCCGGGCTGTGCACACATCCGCGCCCGCTGCAGGGTGTGGTGCTCGCCCGTGCTCCGTGGCCACTGGCGTGGACTTTGTCTCAGCCCCAGGGTAAAACAGGCACCGCGCTCCCTCCCGGAAACGCACAGCCGCCGGTGGCCGCACCGAAGCCACCATCCCTGTGCCCAGCAGGTGCCGGCTGCTCTCCCACAGGAGCCGCAGAGCGGGACGGGGCGCCCACAGGCCAGGCAGGGGTGAGTTGGGTTTCCCAGTGCCCCACAGCTGGGGCGAGTCGGGATTTACACCCGTGCCCTGCTCGGGCCTGGGGCCGGCAGCCGAGGCCGGGATGGGCTGCGCGAGGGGAGCGGGGTCCAGTGGGGCGCGGGGCTGTGGCAGGGGCCGCAGGACGAGGATGGGGCCACAGGACGAGGATGGGGACATCCTGCCCCAGGTGCAGGCTCAGCGAAGGGCAGAGCACGGTGGCACAGGGGGTACCACCCAGGCTGGCCATGACGCCTGGTGCCAGGCAGGGCAGGGTGCCCTCGGTGCTGGCTGCTGGCGGCGCTGCCGCTCTGCCGGGCTCCGGCATCTGTGGCCCAGGGCACCAGGAGCGTTGCAGCCACCGTGGGTCCTGTCCTCGCCCGTCGGATACAGTGGCTTGAGGTTTCCGTATCCGGCACAGGGGCTGCTCCCTGCTGACGGAGCTGCTTTGGTCCCCAGGCAGGATGAGGGCCGAGGGGCAGCAGGGCCGGGAGCACCAGGGCTGCCACGGCAGCGAGGCCCCAGCCCTGCCTGCGCAAACAGGGGGTTATCAGGCAGCTGGCACGGGGAAAGCTGGGCCGGGAGAGGCCCCGCGGTGTAAACAGGAGAGTGCGAGCTGCCGGAGCAGCGACTCCCTGCTGTTTGCTCAGCCTGCGGGCTCCTCCGCACGGCTCCCGGCAGCACCCCGGGGCCAGGCTGCGGCACCCGGCCCTGCACCCACGCAGCTGCCGGCGCAGCGGGGACACTGGTGGCCAACTGGCTGTGCCCCTACGCCACCTCCCTGCTGGGAGCTGCCTGCTCGCAGGGAAGCAGCGCAAGCTCTTCCCCTGTTTGTGCTCCTCCGTGGGGAGAACCTGGCCACAGAGCCAGGGCAGGAGAAGAGCGGCTGACACCCCCCTGCTCTTTGGGGTTTCGGGGCTCTTCAGCACCACAGTTGTGTCTGTGGAGAGGCAGAGGGTGCCCAGAGGAGGGGGCACTGGTGCATTAGCACGCCAACACAGTGCTGCAACGCACAGCACCTCGCTGCCTTGGCACACGGGTGCGTTGGTGCCCCGGCACGCTGCTGTGCCGGTGCATTGCTCGTTGGTGTGCACCGCGGGCCGTGGGCCAAGGGCACGGAGGCTGTGCAGGCGTGGGAGCCATTGGCAGCAGGGCGATGGGTGGCGTGGGGGGGCTGGGAACGGGTCATTGAACCCAGGCCAGCGATGAGCCCAGCTGAATTCTTGGAATTCCTTCACGGGGCTCAGGCTGAGCTTATCAGGGCCACGCAGCCCTGGGCCGCCCCGGCAGCACCCACACCCCACTGCCGCCCGGCCAAGCCACTCCCCGAGGACGCAGCTCAGGCGGGTGCCACCCTGGGGCATGGGGACCCCCGCGCCGATGGCTCCAGGACAGTAAGTGCGGCGTGGTGGGGCAAGAGCGAGGGCTCAGGGCAGCCATCCCCTCCCAGCAGCGGGGGCACTGGTCCCCACGCAGTGGGGTGGGTGCTGGGGGTACGTGCGCACCCCAGCCCTATCTATAGGTGATGGGGGTGAGGGGCTGCCTGCAGCTCGCTGGCTCGCTCCTGGGTGTTGCAGGCATGCTGGCAGGACTCGGGGCACAGGGACCTGTGTGCACGGGGTGTGTGGCACACAGCAGGCAGGGGGCCGGGCAGGCGATGCCTCGTCTGTGCCCCGGGTTCGTGCAGGAGCCGCCGGGTGCCGCAGCCCTGGGACATGGCTGGGAGCTGGGGCGCTGCCACCTGTGCCCCTCGCCAGTGGGCACCACTGCTGGGCGCAGCCGGAGCCACTTGGGATGGCAGCGATGTGCCGTGCCCACTGCAGGGTCCCCAGGGTTGGGAGACCCTTGAAAGCACCCGGCGTGTTTGATGGCGAGGGCGGCCGGTGGGCGCTGCAGTGCTGCCCAGCCCAGCTCCCCTGAGTCCTGCACCCCCAGGGCTGAACCAGGTCAGGCTCTGTCGGCACCGCTCTGCGTGGGGCTGGGCCTGCTGGGGGTGCTGGCCCCCGGTGCGGTGCTGCCAGGAGCCTCTGCCAGCCCCGCTCCTCTCCTTGCCCCCCTCC
>NW_026109787.1:0-25000 GCF_013377495.2 Cygnus atratus
GCCGCGTTTTACAACTGGAGGAGGAGCTCGGCAGCAGGGGAGGAGAGTGCTGGGAGATGGCAGGCAGGCAGGCAGCTGTCTGCTCGTGGGCAAAGGCGCCATTTGACAGCGCCCGGGGGCGGGGGGGTGATACAGCGCTCGCTGCATCGCTCCGCGGCAGTCGGATGTGTCTGCTCGGCCCTGCGCTGAGCCGGATCTGCTCGCTTCCCCCTGCTAACCATTTCTCGTTTGATTTCTAGGTTGTTTTCCTCCACTTCCCTGAGACCCCTCTTTCTCCTCAGCATGTCCCTCCTTGGCATCCTCTTGCTGGAGAGGTGGAAGCCCAGGTTCTTGTTTGACTTCTCAGGTAGGTAATGGAGCTAGTGACGCAGTTCTCATGGCCGCAGCCGGCCCTTTCCTGGCTCTCCTGGAGCCCTGTTCCTGCTGTAACCGCAGGCTTTGCCGCTGCTGCCTCTCGCCTGTTTGTGTCAGAGTACCAGCAGGTCCCCCCCGGGCAAGCCTTTGCCTGTGGAAAGCAGCGTGCCGAGCCCTCGAGGACTGACAGAATTGCTCGCAGCGCTGCGAGTAGTTCCTGGCGAGCATGACTAAGGGCGCCCAGGCTAGCGTGTCGGGGAGGCCGGTGACAGGGATGATGCAGTGTTTCTGCTGCATCCTTCCTCTCCTGCAGGTGTCACGGAGAACGAGCGTGTCAGCCCCGAGCTGGGGGAAGGAAACGGAGGGCTTGAATTACGCTGGTGCTAGTGAAGTGCCGCGTGGGCTCGCGCCCTAGAAGAGGCAGAGCGGCTGAGAGCCGCTTCCCCTGGCGGCAGGTAGCAGAGCGGGCGGTGAGGTCCGGGACAGTCGGCGTATTGTGCTGTGCTGCGCGGCACCTGGCCTCCAGCTAATCAGGGAGCCCAATCTGGCTTATCTCCCCCTTTTATTGAAGGGTCTTTGCCAACATCAGGCACAAAAGCAACGAGAGGAGTAGTCTCAGAGCGATGATGGGCACGGAAGGCTGCTGTCTGCTTCGAGTGCCTCCTTCACTGGAGTTTATTTTTAAACAACTGGACTTAGACCTGCCCACTGCTGCTGTTCAAAGGCAGCTTGGGGCCCTCCATCCTTGCCCCTCTGCTCTGGGGAGGGTTTCTGAATGAAAGCCCCTCTATATGCGTGTTTGTAAGGTGCCCTTTATTTGACCTAGAAGGGTACTGACTTAAAGGGTGCTTTCACAGAAGTCCTGATAAGATTAGGTACGTTTCAGCTGTAGTCTCAAAACTGTTTGCTTTGTGTGGTTGAGGTAACTAGGCAGCCAAACTGGAATGGCCAATTTAATTTCCTGCTTATTCACATTGTTTTTTTAAGGGAATAGTTTAAAGCCAACCCAAAACATCTCGCTTGAAACGTGGCCAGAAATGCAAAGGCTTGGTGTCCAGTACAGAATGGTGTTATTGAGGCAGGTAGGGGTAGAATCACTCCAGAAAGCACCAGGCCTGTAAAAGTTGTGCTGTCACAGAGGGAATAGGAAATCCGTACTGAAATCCGTTCGTGGGATACAGAGCAGCGAGGAATGGAAACAACAACAAACCAAAAACAACAAAGGCACAAAAAAAAAAAAAGCAACGCACAAAGCCAGGAGTTCCACCAGGAGTTCCTGTGACACCAGCTCTGTAAGAAGTCAGTGCACATCCTGCTGAGCTGCTCCTCAGTGGTGCTCTTCCCTACGTTTCACTCCCTTCTGGCTCCTTGCTGCTTCCCAGCTGCTGAAAGCAAAGAACGGGGACGCCTTTCTGGCGTACCTGGCTAGGTCACGGCCCCAGTTTCGACAGAGTCCACTAGACCACGTTTCCCCAGCCTCCACAAGGAAGGAGCAGTGTTCTGCGTTCCTGCGGGGCCTCCTGTGGAATTGACCCTGCTAAATACTTAGGGGTTTTTGTGCGACTCCCGCTGGAGCAGGGCTGTAGCGTTGTGGCTTTCCTCCTCAGCGCTTCCTGTAAGCCTTTCCAGGAGCATTTTGGAAGTAGGTCAGTACCACACTTTGAAGACCTGGCACGTCTATACACAAACCTCAGCTCGTGGCAGTTCTGCATGTCTCGGGTGACTGCTTATAACATCACTTCTGAAGGAATGCTAAAACCTCAGCATATATTTTGCAGTTACTCACGCTTTGTGATCGGGGGCATGCTAATAGCACTGAGATGCACAACCTTTACAGGTCCTGTCGGACAGGACTGCATATTTGCAGCCTGAATGCAGGGTATTTCCTCCATATGTAGTCACCACCGTGTGGGGTTCCACCTAAATATTGTGCAGGGACTTGGGAAGCAACTCCTGTTTTCTCCTGAGATAGCTATCAAGCAGGGATGGTTTTCATAGCCCTGTTGTTCAGCAGCTGTGGTTCAGTGAGAGTTTAGCGTAGAAGAGCTCCAGCGATGGCTGCGTTGCAGTTGAATGCTGGTACTCCTTAAAAAGGGCCCCTGCTTTCTAGCTGAAGTGTACGCGCGGATGAAGAATGCTGCCTGGGGAAGCGTTGAAAACCTGTGGGAGCCAAGGAATCCATCGGCGACGATTTGTCGGTACCACCGTGTAACTTAAACTCCTGCGTGGCTGGCTGCTCTCTCCCAGCGGAGTCTGGTGTGTGTCAAGCGGTTCGTATTAATCCGCAGCCCGCTGCGAAATGCTGACAGCAAGGTTTCAGCCGGGTATTGACGGGGGGAGGCCAGCTGGGCGTTCTGCTCGCTGGCCTGATCGTACTGCGGCTAGGCGGTGTTGCAGCACGGGTTGGAGTTAAGCCTTACCTAAGCAAGCTCCGGGTTTGTGGTGGTTGTAGTGTTCCTCCAGCTGGGCAGCGGGCAGGTTACGCTCTTGCAGGAAGCAAGGTGCTGCCGGCTTTAATGACAGGGAGGTTAAATCACGTGAGCGCTCTGCAGCCCGCTGAAACGCTCTGCAGCTCCCCAAAGTCTCTCTGAAGCCTTCGGAAGCGGTTGAGAACCGTTTCGCTCCCTCTGCTGGCATATTTTGGATGGCTCGGACTAAGGCAGGCGGTGTGAGAGGAGGGGAGCTCTGTGCCACCCTGCTCGCTGTGTGCCCGTCCAGCGGGGAGCGGCGAGCATCCCCGCGCCTCGTTCGGTAGCTGGTACAACCGGCGTAGCCAGCGGTCGCAGCTGGGCCGATGCCAAATGTAATTTCTTCGGTGCTTTATTGCAGATGAAAGATGAGGCTTTGAGATACGGCTGGATCGCTGCGCGCTGCCATTAAGCAGCTTTAGACTCCCGCGCGCAATAACAGAGCACAGCAGCGGCGGTTGCGAGAGAGAAGCAAGTGCCCCATAGGGGTGCAGCTGCATCCGTGAGGCTCTTTTCTCACGCAGAGGCCGTAAGCCTGCTGTGAGCAGTGCTTTTTGGCTGCCTGGGCAGCCACGCCGGGCAGTCACGGGCAGGGGAGCGGCTGGGCAGCCCGGGCTGAGGGCGGTTGAGTCCCTCTCGTCAGGCCCGATTACTGGAAATCTGGGTCACTGGAGATCTGGTCACTCCTCCCCTCTGCGGATGGCCTCCCGCTCCACTGCACCGGTGCAGTGCCTGCGGCGATAGGAGGAGTCTGGCATACTTGGCCCGGCGTCCTCCGCCTTGGGAAAATGGTGACGGGGCCGCTTTCCTTGGGGAAGTCGCTGCCGCTCTCGGGCCTGTCGCCTGCTGATGGCTCCAGGGAGGCTCCAAACCCCTTTTTGCTCACGTCGCGTTTTTCAGCCCTTGTTGTGTGGACCTTGAGAGGCCTTCACAACATCGCCAAGGCCTTGCTGTGGGGATCCTCATAAAGATTCTGCTGCTGGAAGAACTCTGGGCCCTGTACGTCCTTAGACGCTCGTCGTCAGGACACCCAAATCCACAGGCAGCCAGGCTCGTGAGTCCCAGTTGTCCTAGAAATATTTGGGATTTTTTTTTCCCCTGTACATCTAGAAGCAGAGCATAATCACGTGTGACCTCTGCCATTGAAGCACCGCTCCTCCCTTCAGCGCTGCGTGGAGCCCCTGTTTGATCGTTGCTGGGCTGGACGCAGAGAGGAATGGGAGAAGCTTTCTTATCCAGACCTAGCAGGGTAGTTATATCCGTGCCTTGCTGGCACAGAGGGCTGTCAGGAGACAAAAGAGCCCTAAAATTAGATAATTATGCACGAGGCTGCTATTTGGTACTTAATTCCACGGGAAAGGGCAGAGGCAGCAGGGAGATCTCTGGCATTTGTACGCAGCATCGTGCCAGGGACTGTGGTCTGGTCAGAGGGAAAGGCAGCTCCGCGTGGAGCTCCGGGGAGGGAGCTGACATGCTGCCCAGCTCAGGGATGGTGCTGGCAGTCCTGTGTGGATGACAAGGGCTGGGCAGCTGCAGTTGTCTTCAGGGATGGCTCCGCATCCCAAGGGGACGGCGCTGCCCAGGCGTGTGGGGCTTCAGACTTCACTGAAGCCTGCACGGTGCAAACTCCAAGCCAGTGATTCCTGCTCGCTTGAGAGCACGGAGAAGGTCCCCAGGGTGCGTCCCTGGCTAAAGGCGATACGTTTCCAGCTGTGCTCTGCTCGAGTGGTAAAAATGTCAGGTTTTATTTTTCACTTGGCTGACCGATCTCTGTTCTCCCTACAGCACAGCCATCGGAGGAGCCAGGAGGGGACAGGTAAGCTCAGTAACGCGCTCCTTGGTGAAAGGGGAGAGTGGAGATGCCTTCACTCAGTGCGGTGATCTCACCTGCCCTCTTTGCTGTTGTCAGTAGACTGCATGGCTCCTTCTGTGAAACGTTGGTAGCGGTTTCTCCCGCACTGGCGGCTGGTTAGCAGCTCAGGAGCCACAGCTGGAGACTCGGGGGAAAGTTAATGTTCTCGAAGTAGCAATAAAGCTCAGGTGCTTCTGATGTTAGGACCTCTCAGGTTTCTTTCCTGGATCTATCCTGGACTGTTTTAAGAATCCTCCAGAGAGAAGGAAATCCCTGAGACTGACTTTTGCAGGCTCTGAGTGCTGCCTGTGGCAGCGTAGCTTGCAGCCCATGCTTGGCCGCGGTTCCGGGTCTGAGCACTGCACTTCCCTCACCTCGGACTTGGTGCCAGAGAAGGCCACGTAACTGGTTCCACCTCCAGCGCTTCCGTCTGTGTGGCTTGGAGCAAAAACTGCTGTGCATCTTGGGCCTGTGGCATGGGGATGCTGTGGCATGGTGTCTGCTGCTTGGCTCAGCTGCCTCTTGGCTCTCTTCCTGGGTAAAAGCAAAACGCGTACAAATCAAGCGTCTTCCAGAGTTCAGCTGCAGATGCAGTCGGTATTGCCAAGCCTCGGGTAGGGATCTCCACTTCCCTGTGCAGCTGTACCCCCAAACCAAGCAGATCGTGTTCAAAGGTTGTCTTCTTGCTCTTGTCTGTCTCTAGTGAGGGGGTGACTTCAGGGGCACAGCCTCACCTGCTCAGTGTCCCTGAGCTGTGCCACTGCCTGGCAGAGAGCTGGGTCACCTTCAGGCTGTACCTGCAGGAACTGCTACAGTACAAGAGGCAAAATCCTGCCAAGGTAAGCTGGAGATACCTACTCTTCTGTGCAGGGGCTTTTCTTTCCATTGCCTAGGAGGTGGAGGAATGTCAAATCAATGTTTTTACAATTGCTATCCCTGCTTAACGTTTGCTGTTCCTTCCTTTCAGACTCTGTGCCACGGGAAGCTTAAATAACGAGTAATTGGCTTCCAGTGTTTGTAAACTGGAGCAGAACTCAGTGCCTTCTGTGAATGGCCAACTAGACTTATTTTGATTTCTTAGTGTGCAAAGAAAGCTCTTAGACTGGGAGGAGGAGGAAGAAAGGGGAGCCTCCAGGCTCTGCCCCTCTCGTAGGCTCCACTCAACCCTTTAAGCTGGTCCTGCCTATTTGGCAGACTGTAGCTAGCCCAGCCCACATGCAGCAGTGCTCCCGAGTGCATGGAAACTTGTCATGAGCCACGATGGCTGTGACGTGCCGTTTGGAAAAGGTTTGTAGACAAGAGTTACCTTAGCACAAAAATAGGACAGCTGAGCCACGAGGATTATGTCGAATTGCTGGGGTGCAGTGCGCCAGGAGTGGGTTTTTGTCTCTGTTGATTGCTCTGCTGTTAAAACGCTGTCCCAACGACAGCTGGTAGGGGACTGCGACCGTAGGAAGCAAAGCCCTTAGAGGGCCCTAGCTTTTGTAGGGCCTCTGCGTTATGAACAAACCTCTTTATTGCTGGATGTAGCCAGGATCTTAACCCGTACCCTGGCGTGCAGGGTGCCTGTTCTCCCTTCTCCCCGTCCCCAGGAGAATGCAGGACAAGCCGGCAGGGCTGCGCCATTATGCTTCCACTTTTTCCAGAGGAGGAAGAGCCTGGCCTGGTGGGAGTGTGGGTTCTGCCGCTGCTTTTGCCAGCTGGTTTATTGCATAGCAGTGGCACGTCATCTGGTGACTCCGTAACAGCTTTCCCGGCTCTGTCAGGACAGCACGGGCTTTTCTGAAAATGCTGAACTCTGCAGAGGAGATGTGCTCTAAAATGCCAGTTTGTGATATCCCACCCTAGCCTCGAGGAACACCGTTTAGTTCAGAAAGAAGCGTCCAATAAAGTTTTGAATCATTTTACTGGGGTCTCGGGTTACCTTGGTCTTTCTGTGCTTGAACCTCTAATGCTTACAGCTTAACCCAACCAGCCTGTCCGAGTTGTGACAACCAGCGTTTGAATGTGCTCAGTGCAAGGCTGGGCAAGAGCACAAACAGTTTTAACGGCTTTTGGCAGGGGCAGGAGGGGAGGGCTGGTGTGCTGACTTTGTAAGGAGCATCCCTCTCTCTGCTCTAGCTGGGTTTCCTGCACGGGTTGCGCAGATGTCTCTCTGCCTCTTGTCACTTCTCTTTGTTCCTCTCTTCCTTCAGTTCTGCATGAGTGTCTGTTCAGGCTGCCTGATTCTGGCTGTAGTTGGACACTATGTTCCAGGCATAATGATCTCCTACATCATTTGTGAGTATAAGCAGCTCTCCCTTGTGACTTAAGCTGAAACATGACCTAACTGTGCTGTTGATTCTCTGGTAGAAACGTCCGTGTGGTTTTCTCGCGGGCATCTGCGCTAGATGACAAATCAATACAAGCAGGGAGCTCTGGGAAGTCTCGCTGTAGGTGTGTGCATGCAGTACAACTGCAAAGGCAGGAGAGGGAGCCACCATTAAAACATTGCTTTCCTCTTCTTCTACCCACGGCGCTGTGCTGATGAGGTCCTAGAGAAGCAGAAAGCTGCAGTTTCTCGTTCCCTAGAGTGGGCAGATCCATACCGAGAGTTTTTAAAGAAACTGCATGCTTAGCAAATAAGGCTTTTTTAACTGCAGTATGATTCCCTGCTAACTCTGAAGATGGTTCAGGTGCTCTGCTGCTAGCGCATCTATATACGAGCTCTGTGCTGCTCCCCTTCTAAAGGTTTCAGTGATTTTCGGTTGTAAATGCCCCATTTCAGGGCCTTTGTTGCACGTTTGGGCTGAGCCACAGTGGCTGAAGTGGAGGGCTTGTGCTTCACCTCAACAAAAATCTGTATCGCAACATGAAGGAGGACAGGGATTGGTTAAGGAAACCTGTCTAATTAAGCTGCTTTGGAATGAGTAAGAATAGCCAAGGGTGAGGGTTTCAGGCAGTCAGATGGAAAGCAGATCCCATTCAGCTGCGCTTCCCGCGATGCAGAGTTGCTGGCGCCCTGTGAATTTGCTGCGTTGTGCTTGGTCTGTTTCACACTCCCTGCGTCCTGTGTTTGCAGTGCTCAGCATTCTTCTCTGGCCGTTGGTGGTCTATCACGAGCTGATCCAGAGGATGTACACGCGATTGGAGCCTGTCCTGATGAAACTGGACTACAGTATGAAGGCAGAGACGCTGCACCACAAGCATGAGAAGAAGAGTAAGGACTCACCTTCCCTCTGACTCCTCCTGGCACTGTGCTCCCAGGGTGGAGCCCTAGCAAAGGGACAAGGGGAGAGCATGTCCGGCAACAGTTTGTGTTGAAAGGCTACAACAGAGCAGGGGAAAACAGGCTGAAACTTGAGGGTCTGGGGGAGAGTAACTGGGCGGGTAAGTGCCCGTTGTCCTGGGAACAGCAAACTAGAGCAGCAAATTTTAATTGTTTCTAGGAACTCTTAGGTTCTGGGAAACCCGCATGGTTTTACAGAGAAGTAGTGGGTGAGTGATGTATAAAAAATTCTTTCAGTCTCATGGAAAGCCTTTCTTCTTTTCCTCAGAGCGCCAAGGGAAGAGTGAGCCTGCAGCAGGTGATGAGCCAACGGCAGAGACGGAGAGCGAGAGTGAGGCAGAGCTGTCAGGCTTCTCCCCAGTGGTAAGAGCACAGCAGAGCTATGCAGGAACCAGCCCCTCCTCTCTGGGCTGGTGCACGTTGAGGACCAAGGTGTGGTCCGACTGCAGCCACAATATTAAACAGCAGAGCAACAAGTCACTTGAAGAATCCCGAGGGAGAAGGCTGCTGGCCTGATGAAGGGGCACTGTCTCCAATCCGGGTGTTGAGAATTTAGTGTCCCAGGGCTGGTGAGGCAGCATGGGGGGAGCAATGCTCCAGGCACCTGCAGACCTGCAGAATTGCCTTGATGCTTATGCTTCACGCTCGGAGAAGACAGAAGTCTCCTGAAGAAATCAGCTGCCCTGTGTCATGTGCAGGAGGCTTCCCTTCTGCTCACCACTAGAAAAAGAAGATGAGCAGTGCTAGAGCAGTCTTACGCAGTCCCCTGCTCTCAACTCAGACTGGGTGGGACCCTTCTATGCATGCACCACAGAAATGGGCCCAGTGTCTGCCTTTGCAGGAGTTCTGGGCATGGAGCTGTGAGGTGGGAAGCTTTAGCTTCCAAAGGAATGCAGATACTTGAACCACTGCTACGTGTAGAAGACTTCTTTGGGCCTAGTGTGAAAGTAAGAGGGAAGGGGTATTTTGCTCTTTGGCGTTGCCATGAGAAGGATTGAAGCTTTCTGATACTCCTGCAGGATGATCCCATCTTGTTCTGGCTCTTTCAGGCTCTTCACTGAGAGCAGGCAAAGCTTCAGGCAATGAATTACTGCGGGAAAGCCAGTGATTTAAGATTGACCTTCGCTGGCAATGCAGTGAGCGCTTTGCCCAGATCCCTCCTGCTATCATACTGTCCCCGCGCAGAGTCTTTCCAGCAAAAGCCTTCCGCCTGGAAGCTCTGGTTTGCACTGGTAGTCACACATCCAGGAACTTGTCCCTCTTTCATCCCATGCAGGTGGATGTGAAGAAAACTGCCCTGGCACTGTCGATCACAGATTCTGAGCTCTCTGATGAGGAGGCTTCCATCCTGGAGAGCGGGGGGCTTTTCTGTCTCAAGGGCTACCACCCCACAGCTGACGGATGTTTCTGAAGGTATATGACGGGACATTTTGCTGCCTCCCTTCCCCTGGGTGTCCTGTCCCACAACAACTGTTCCTCTGAATGGGAGGACAGGGAGAGAACCCAGCTATTTGCAGGGGGATTTCCCTGAGCCCCTGTGTTTTAGTGGAGTGCTCTAGGTGCAGTGTGAGGCGGGGAAGCTGGTCTTCCCTCGGCACAGAGCACGTAGAACAGACTGAAAAAAGAGAACGCTGTAGGTGAGTTGTGCCACTAGGAGAAGGGAGTAACTGCAGACGCCTTCCTGCTGTGCTCCCAGAGCTGGGAGAAGGCTTAAAAACAAGCAAGCCCTAATGTGTCAGCTGGGAGAAGGTAGATGGGAGATGTCAGTGCTCTGGGTCAAGACAAGGTGACCCGTGCCTTAATGCTGATGTTAATGCTGGTGCCTTCCAGACCTGGATCAGCAGAGTCTGCACAGTGAGCCAGAGGAGTCGTTTTCCAAGGACCTGGCAGAGTTTCCCTCCGTGGAAGAATATCATTCCAGAGATCTGGGACCACAGAGCGATGAAGATGCGTTTGGTGTGCCTCTGGGTCCCGAGCTTGCCCACAGCTGCCCGTGAGCTGGACTCGGCAGAGAAGGAGGCTGCGGACTCCGACCTCTCCATCCTTCGCCTCGCGTCTCCTCTCCATTTTGTAAATACGCACTTCAACGGGAGCGGGCAAGTGGCAGGAGGCAACGCGGAGCCAGAGACTGTCCCTGCGCCGGGCCTGGGCATCTGCATTGACACGCTGAGCGAGGAGATCGTCACCACTGCCATTACCACGGCGGTGCAGAACACCCTCTCTGCCCTGCTGCGGTCCTCGGAGGCCAGCGAGGGGCCCTCCATCTCTGAGTTCCTCCCCACTGAGCCCGAAGAGAAACTGAGCTTCCAAGCACAGCTGTCAGAGACCGAAGCGGTGGAGACGGAGACAGCAGCTTCACCGGAGGACGAGGAGGAAGCGGAAGACTTTGAGCTACTGGATCAGAGGGAGCTGGAGCAAATGGATGTAGAGCTGGGGCTTGGGGAGGAGCAGGAAGCTCAAGAGTCTCCTGCTGCTCCGGCTCCGGCTTCCCCCTCTCCCGCACTCGCTGAGCTGCCAAAGCAAGGAGACGAGGAGGAGGCAGTGATGACAGCAGCGTCTATGTCTTAGGTCTTCTTCACGCGTCCCCTTTATCTCCATCGTCCCTGGAAAGAAGGAAGAGCTCACGTGGCGAACGCGCAGCGGGTTTTAGATGTTTGTGTTGACGGGGATGGAAACGCGTCAGTGTTAATGTGCTGTGTCTGGAATAACGAATCCCTTCCATCCTTCTAGAGCCCGGCCTTCGCTGGCTGAGCGGGAGACGCCCCTGCCCCGCCGCTGGGGAGGAGCCGGCTCCTAGAAGCCTTACGCCACAATCGAAACACCAACCCCAGCAAACGCTTCCTAGTAATGGTGCAGTATTTTGGTCTGTCTTCTGTTTGTCTTTCGTTTTGCACGCAGAGTACTGAGCTAGCTGTAGCTGCTGCTAATACCCAAATCCCCAGTAGGACATATGCAATCTTATTTTATTGGGTTTTTAAATGGCTAAAAGTGTAAATAATTTTAACTCCCATTGGTTTAGTTTGGGGGGAGGGATGGGGAGCACCGTCAGACACGGCTCTCAGGGGCTAGGGGAGGGCAAGGGGTCTTCGGAGGGCAGGGCGGAGCAGCAAGGGGACGGAAGCAGCTGGGCGCTGTGAAGCGGAGGGACCCCTTCTGCAACCTGGCGGCATCTTTCGTATCACTGCTGGAGCACGGCGTCGGGCGATACCTGTCTTTCCCTGTCTGATCTGAGTTGTGCTACTGGGTGGCTGTGGAGTTTTTGCAATCAATGAAATTCACTCCTGGCCCCGTTCCGTGCTGCAGTTTCTTCCTGCCGCCGCCCCCCTCGTGCGTCCCTCCTGTCCCAGGCCCCTCACCCTGCTGGCCGGCCAAGCTCCCTTTGCCTCCGCAGCCCTTCCTTGCTGGGTCGGCCACCTCGGCACGGCACCTGAAGGCTGGGAAGCGCCTCGAAGAGATGCCGGGAGCTCGGTTACGAGGGAGAGGATGGGAGCTTTGGGGCTGGGGCGGAATGAATGGGGGGGGGGGCAGGGGAAGGGAGGGGGAAGGAAGGGGGACAGGGGGGGAACCCCCCGATATTTAAAGCAAGAAGAAGCCCTCTCCATGGGGCAAAACCCCTCCGGCCGCGGATTGGGGGTGGGTTGGGGATGCTCGGCACTTCGACCCCCAGCCTGGGCAGGACCCCCCCCACCCCCTCCGGCGGGGTCTGGGGGCTGCAGGGGGGGGGGGGGCCCAGCGGTACCCTCTGCGGCAGCCTGGCGGGGTGGTGGTGAAGGGTGACCGATGGCAGGAGGAGGAGGACACCGGCGGGACGCGGGCAGGACCCCGCGGGGCCGCCCCGTGACCGCGCGGGGGTGGCGCCGGGCGCGTCCCCGCCCCGCGTGACGCCGGCACGGAAACGGCTCGGGGCCGCCATGGAGTTCCCGGAGCTGGGGGAGCACTGCTCCTGGCCCCCCTGCCAGCGCCTGGGTGAGGGCCGGGGAGGGGAGGAGGGACGGAGGGGAAGGGGGGGGGGGGGGGCACGGGGCCGGGGGGGGGGGGGGGGGGGGGGGGGGGAGCGGTGCCGGCTGAGCGTCCCCGTGCCTCGCCCCCCGCCCCAGATTTCCTGCCCCTCAAGTGCGACGCCTGCCAGCAGATCTTCTGCACCGACCACGTCGCCTACGCCCAGCACGCCTGCACCTCCGCCTACAAGAAGGTGAGCACGAAGGGAGGTGTCCTTCCTCCCCCCCCCCCCCCCCCCCCCCCCCATGGACCAGAGGAACACCCGGAGGGCTGCGGGGCTGTGCCCGGCTCCACCCCCCCCCCTCCACCCCCCCCGACAGCCCGCACCCCGCTGGAGCCCCGCAAACCTGGGGCGAGCCGGCGGGACGTGCCCGCCCGCGGCTTCGTGGCCCCGACGCCTTTCTTTCGCCCTGCCCGCAGGACGTGCAGGTCCCCGTGTGCCCGCTCTGCAACACGCCGGTGCCCGTGAGGCGAGGGGAGATGCCCGACGTGGTGGTGGGCGAGCACATCGACCGCCACTGCAAGGCCGACCCCGCGCAGCGCAAGCGCAAGGTGGGAGCCCGAGGGCAGGAGGGGTCGGAGGGCTTCGTGGGGTGATTTCGGGGCTGGGATAGCCCTGGGGGGCAGCACGGCATCCGCGTGGGGCTGGAGGAAAGGCAGGACGGGTGTGGGAAGCAGCTCGCTGCCGCTCGAGGCGCGGGTGGCAATTTGCTGCCCTTCTCGCCGGGGAGAGCCAGCCCCGGTGCTGCCGTGGGGCTCTGCGAGGCTCCTGGTGCTGTTCCGTGCTCACAGCGGCGACCCTTGTCCATACGGACCGAAGCGTTAGCGCATGCTAACGAAGTGCCTGTGGAAAGCCCCTAGCGGGAGACAGGCCCCAGAGCCCCCAAAAAGCGGCACCGATGGCGAGGGACAGCCCCGTGCGTCCCTCCTCACCGCCGCCACCGCTGCTTGCAGATCTTCACCAACAAGTGCTTGAAGCCCGGCTGCAAGCAGAAGGAGATGATGAAGGTGATCTGCGAGCAGTGCCACAGGAACTACTGCCTGAAGCACCGGCACCCCCTGGACCACGACTGCAGCGGGGCTGGGCACTCGCTCTCCAAAGCTGGGTGAGGGCCTGGGGACGGCAGGGCTGGTGGGGTGACGGAGAAGAAACCAAGTTCCTCCTGCCCCTGGCCCCTTCTCTGGGACTGCTGCGTGCTCACACCCCATGTCCTGTAGCTAAATACCCACCACCAGGGATGGTTGGGAGGAAGAGGATGCCGGGGAGGTCTCTCACTCACCCGGCATCCTCGCCCTGGGTGCTCAGCGCCCAGGGGTGCCCCGTGATGGCGGAGCGCTCGCTCACAGGCCCGCTCTCTGCCCTAGACACGCCGCGCTCGCTAGGGCCCAGGCGTCCTCCTCCAAAGCAGTGACCACACCAAGCAGTGGAGCTGCCCGGCCCGCAGACAGCCCCTCCGCCAGGTAGGTCTGGTGGCAACCCCACTCGGCGTTGGCTCCCCATGGGACGCAGGAGCTGCTCCCCACTCCCTGTGGCCGCCCGTGCCGGCGCTCCCCTGACGGTGACCCAGCTTCTCCCCTGCCTGCAGAGGCAGAGCAGCCGCGTCCCAGACCCCCAGCACCTCCCCGCCGGCTGCCGTGCTGCAGAACGGACTGGTGAGTGGGCTGGCCTGGGCTTTTGGGGGGGGTTCCTGCTCCCTGTGCTGGCGGCGGCAGGGGCAGAGCGCGGCTGCTGACGGGGGGGCTTTGTTTCAGAGCGAGGAGGAAGCGCTGCAGCGGGCTCTGGAGCTGTCCCTGGCGGAGTCAGCACAGGGCTCGGCGCAGCCGCCCAGGTACGGCCGGGGACGCGCGGTGCCAGACCCTGAGTCACGGGGCCGGGGGGGGGGGCGGGGATGGTGACGATGGCCCTGCGTGGCCGGGGGGGGGGGGGCACAGGGACGAGTCCAGAGCCGTCGCTGAGCTGTGCTCTGTGCCACAGGTGCTGGTTGGGGGGGGGACGGGGACATCGAGGGGCAGCACGGGGTGGGACGCGCTCGTGACCGCCTGTCAGCGATGAGCACGGCGAGTCCTGGGGCACGCCGCTTGGTGCTGCCCCCCCGGGGGGGGGGGCACGAGGCCCACGCTGCTCCGCTGCCCCCACAGCACGCAGGAGGAGGAGGACCTGGCGCTGGCCCAGGCGCTGTCGGCAAGCGAAGCCGAGTACCAGCAGCTGCAGCGGCAGGTGAGCGCGGCCGATCCTGGGACCCCCCCACCCCCTCCACCCCACACACACCCTCCAGGTTCTGCTCCTGGGGGCTCGAGCCCTGCCCGTGCCCCTTGCAGGCCGGAGGAAGACGCCCGTCCTGCCTCCCTCACCCCGCGCTCCTTCCCCTCCCAGGCGCACGGCTCGAAGCCGTCCAACTGCAGCATGTCGTAGGCGGCATCCTGCTGGGGCACGAGGGACAGACAGCCGTGGCCTCCCCCGGGGATGCCGTCAGGGCATCCTGGACATCCTGGCACCATCTCATCTCCCCGGGGACATGGCCAGGCACCATCTCATCTCCCCGGGGGCTGTCGGCCAGCCACCAAACGCACACGGACATCTCAGCCCCGCGTGCAGGGGGTGCGGCAAACCCCTGGTGCTCCCGCGGGGGTGCAGGCTGGGGGCAAGCCCGAGCACACGCTGGCTGAAGCGAGCAGCGGTGCACGGAGGGTGCTGAGCCCGCAGCTGGTGTCCTGTCACCGCTGGGGGATGTGGGGAGAGGGCAGGGCTGGCCTGGGGGGGGGCTTCCCCCCCTTCTCCAGCCATGCTGCAGGTCATCCCCTCTTCGGCAGCAGCAGCATGCAGCTAGGGTTGGAGCACAGCACCCTCCTTCCCTGCGGGCAGGAGCTGATCCCCGGGCTGGGGTCGTGTCCTGCCAGCCTCCTGGGGGAGGTCGGTGCTGCCCCGTGCTGCTTTCTCGCCGGCTCTCTCAGGTTTCCCTGCTGGACCTGCTCCTGCCCGTGCGGATGTGCCTGGTTCTGCGGGGCTGGGCACCCGGCAGCGGCGCCTCCCCGGGCTGGAGCTGGGTTGGGGGTGGGCTGGAGGAGTGCTGAAACGTGTCAAAGTGCTGCTTGGGAGAAAATAAAGGCATAGCACAAGGTGCAGAGTGGCTGTGCGGGAGCAGCGGGTTGGTGCCGGGGCTGCTGGCTCAGAGCTGTGAGCTGGGGGTGGGGGTGGATGGGGGCACAACGGGGGGTGGCAGCACGGGGGGGACAAAGCGGGCACCGGCTGCACTGCTCCTTGCTTCCTTTGGCAGCGAGCAGCCCTTGGTGCTGGCGGGATGGGGACAGGGACAGGCTGCTGGACTGAGCCCCGTGGCAGAGCTGCTGGTGACCCCCGGGCACAGGCGGTGCCCCCCCGTCCCCGCCCGCAGCGCGGCCCCCTGCCCCGGGGGGGCCCTGCAGGCACCCTGCCCAGAGCACGCAGGCACGGAGCTGGGAGGGACCTGGTTTAAGGAGCTACACAACAGCAAACCGAACGGGTACAAACGCAGCGGAGTGTCCAAGCCAGTCCCTGCCGCTCCTGGCGCGCACACGGAGCCGCAGCTGGCAGCGGGGTCCCCCGGCACCACGGGTGCCCGAGCCCTGGTTCGGAGTCACAGCGGAGCCCCCGGCCGTGCTCACGGCCCCTTCTTGCCGCCGGGGGGCTTCTCGGTGCGCCGCTCCTTGCTCTCGCCCTCGTCCCCAGCCTGCTGCTGCTGCAGCCACATGCTGGCGTACACGCCGCCCTTCTGCAGCAGCTCCTCGTGCCTGCGGGGACAGCGGGGGGCTGCAGGCTCCCGAGCTGGCCCCAGAGCCGGGGTCCCCGTGGGCAGGCGGCGCCGAGCCCCTCCGGCCCCCTCGCTCACCTCCCACGCTCTGCAATCCGCCCGTCCTTGAGCACCAGGATCTGGTCTGCGCCCACCACGGTGGAGAGCCTGCGGGGAGAGGCAGGGCCTTGCTGCAGCAGGGCTCGATCTGGCAAAAAGGGGCTTGCACGGCGCGAGGAGCTGCGGTCCCAGGGGGGCGAGGAAAGTCCCTGCTCCTCCTGAGCCAGCCCAAGGGCCCTTGGTGATGCCCCAAGCTGGCCAGGAAAGGCATCCGAGCCCCGGGAAGCGCTGCTCCGGAGGATGCCGCGGCACGGCTGCGGGGCTTACCCTTCCCCGTGCCCTCCAAGATCCTGCCACCACACTGCAGGAGGGCTTTGCGAGCTGGATCAGCCCCTTCCGCCCGTCCCTACCTGTGTGCCACGACGATGCTGGTGCGGTGGGCGCAGACCTTGGCCAGGGAGGCCTGGATGTTCCTCTCGGTCTCCGTGTCCAGCGCGGAGGTGGCCTGGGGGAGAGGGAGGTGGCTATGGGAGGCAGCCCGCCGCAGAGGGGCTGCTGCAGGGCACGGCTGGGAAAAAGGGGGGGGGGGGGGGCTTTGCCGTTACCTCGTCCAGCAGGATGATGCGGGGGCCCTTCAGGATGGTGCGTGCGATGGCCACGCGCTGCTTCTCCCCCCCGCTCAGCTTCAGCCCCCGCTCCCCCACCTGGGTGTTGTACCCTGCAGGCACAAGGGCAGGAATGAACTGCGCTGGGCCCCTCCGAGACAGGGACGGGACCCAGAGGGACGGCAGGGAGAGGCAAAGCACGGCCAGCAGCGCCCACCCCGTGAGCTGCAAGGGCGTGGAAGCGGGGAAGGGGCTGCGGGGTCTCACCGTCGGGGAAGGAAAGGATGCGGTCGTGGATGTCAGCAGCCTGGGCTGCCTCCTGCACCTCCTCGTCGGTGGCCAGGACCCGCCCGTAGCGGATGTTGTTGGCGATGGTGTCGTTGAAGAGCACCGTGTCCTGGGGCACCACCCCGATGTGAGTGCGCAGCGACGCCTGCTTCACCTGGGGAGGTTGCGGGGGGGCGGGGGGGTGAGGGCTCAGCCAGACCCTCCCCCCCCCGCCCCGTGCCCCACTGCCCCCTTCCCACCCTGCCCTCAGCCCTGCAGTGCTCAGAGGGACCTCACCTGGGAGATGTCCTGCCCGTCGATGCGGATGCAGCCACCCCGCACGTCGTAGAAGCGGAAGAGCAGGCGGATGATGGTGCTTTTCCCTGAGCCCGAAGGTCCCACCTGCGCTCAAAGGATTTGGGGACACCAGAGACAACCCCCCCCGCCCCGCTGCTGGACACAAGGGGCTGAGCGAGGAAGGACTGTCCCGGTTTGAGGCCAGTCCTTCACACCCCATCCCACACCCACGGTCCTGCTCTCACCAGGGCCAGGGTCTGCCCAGGCATCACGGAGAAGGAGACGTCCTGCAGGATTTCCTTCCTGGGAGAGGGAGCAGGGTTCAGGGCCACCTCCCGTACCCCACGTCCCCGTGCCAGGTCCCATTGCTGGACTCATCCCCCCCTGCCCAGCACCCCGTACCCATCCACGTAGCTGAAGTGCACGTTCTCAAACTCGATGCGCCCGGCCTCCAGGCGCAGGTCTCCGGCGTTCACCGCGTCCTTCACCTGCCATGCAGAGAGCCCTGGCCTCAGCGCCAGCCTCAGCACCAGGGGCCGTGCCAGGGAGCGGGCTCAGGAAGGGGGCCCCCCCCACCTCCTGCTCCTCGTGGAAGAGCTCGAACATGTTCTCCATGTCCACGAAGGAGTTCTGGATCATCCTGGAAGGGGGGCAAAGAGCAGAGGGAAGGGTTTGGGGAGCACACCGTGACCCAGGCGCTCCCGGGGATGGGGCAGCACTACCTGTAGTAGGTCCCGAACCAGTTGAGCGGTGTGTAGAGCTGGATGATGTAGGTGCCGAAGAGGACAAAGTCCCCCACCTGGAAGGGCCGGGGGAAGACGTGCCCGTCACCCCCAGCTGCAGGACCCCCTCCCTAGGCAGGGGCGGCCCCAGCCTCACCTGCAGCTTGTTCTCGGTGACAAAGTAGGCGCAGAGCAGCGACCCCGCCAGCAGCCCCAGGCCGATGACCAGGTTCTGGGTCTGGTTGAGGAGGCCCAGCGAGGCGCTGACCTTCCACTCGGACAGCTGCAAGAGGCGAGGTCCTCTGTGAGCCCCTCCGAACCACGGCAAAGCCCCGCCAGCTGCCCGCAAGGCCCGGCTCCTTCCCCTCCAACCCGGTGCTGAGCGTCCCGTACCTGGTACTTGACGATGGCATCGTTGAAGCGGTTCACCTCGTAGCTCTCGGCGTTGTAGTACTTCACCTGCGGGACGCAGAGCCGGGCTCAGCACCCTGCCCAGCGCCGGGCGGGGATGCTCGGCGCCCACCCTCGCCCCTCCGCCGTCACCGTCTCGAAGTTGAGGAGCGAGTCCACGGCGCGGGACTTGGCCTCGTTGTCCCGCGTGTTCATGTCCCGCCGGTACTTGGTCCTCCACTCGGTGATGAAGATGGTCAGAGCTGCGGTGGGAAGGGGCTGTGTCGGTGGTGGGTGCCCGCAGCCCCGGCAGCTCAGCACCCCACTTCCCGACCGCGCTCACTCAGGTAGAGGCTCATGCACACGAAGATGATGAGGCCGAACCAGGCGCTGAAGACGGAGGTGAAATAAACGATGCCGATGACGATGTCCGTGACGGTGGGGACGATGCTGAAGACGATGTAGCTGCGGGGGACAGGGGGAACATCGCACCAGGCCAGTCGGCGGGGGGAGCCCAGCCACTGCCGCGGGCCCGCTCTGACCTGAGCAGGCTGTTGATGCTGCTGGTGCCGCGGTCCACGCTGCGCAGGACCTCGCCGGTGCGGCGGCCCAGGTGCCAGCGCAGGGACAAGCCGTGCAGGTGGGCGAAGAGCTGCACCTGCACCTGCCGGTTGGTGAACTGCTGCACCCACACCCACAGGAAGGTGCGCAGGTTGCTCACGAAGCCGGTGGAGCCTGCGGGGGGCCAACGGGGAGGTTGGCGGGGATCGGGTCCCCCCGCGGTGTCCCCAGCCAGGGGAACGTGCCCCACGCCATCCCTCCCCAGCACCCCGTCCTTTCCCCGGGTCCTTACCAGCACCTCCGCCCTGCAGGAACTTCAGCCCCACGTAGATGCAGACGGTCCAGGCCAGGGTGTGCCAGGGAGCACCCTCCGTCAGCTCGTTCACTGAGGAGATGGTGGCACGTGTCGGGGCAGGGAGCACCGCTGGGTGCCCCACGGGAACCAGCCGCAGCACCCAGCTCCAGCCCCAGGACCCTGCTCCTGCCAGGTCCCTGCACCCTCCCAGGTCACTTGTGTCCCCCCCAGCATTTGGCGAAGCAGCGGGCAGCCGTCCCGAAATGCAGCATCCCCTGGGGTGTGCCAGAGGAGCAGTGTGACGGCCGAGGTGGGGACTCAAAGGACGTCACACCTTCGGGATGTGGCAGCAAGCACATCTCTGGGCACAGCGTCCTGGGGCTGGGCAGCCAGCACAGGCAGGAGAGGAGCACTGGGAAAAGCCCCAGAGAAATTCCTCTGCCCCCTGCCACCCAGCAGGACACGGGGGGCTCATTCCCAGAGCATGCAGGCTCTCAGGGGCCAACCGCAGCCCCCCAGCCTTGGCTCTCCCAGGCCTCCTCGCTGTGGGGACAGGGTATCCCTGAGCCAGGACAACCATCCCCGGGCACCTCACCGATGTTCTTGTAGTAGATGGGGACGAAGACGTTAATGGCCCGCTCCAGGCCCATGAGCGCCATGCAGAAGAGCACCAGCCCCTGCAGCAGGCGGTTGCCTTTAGGCCACATGTACTGCGCCAGCAGCCGCAGCTTCCTCCGAAAATCCTTCCAAGTGGAGGTGCTCCTGCCCGCGTCCTGCAGCAGCGGCTGGGGGAGCGCAGAGAGAGAGGGGTCACCGGCAACAAAACCAGCCCCAACCTCCTGGGGTCCCCGCTCCGTCCTGCCAGCACGCAGGGAGCTCACACGGCCCTAAGCCACGCTCCCCCCAGCTCCTGAAGATGCCAGTCTCGGGGGACGCGGGTCTCCGTTCCGTTCTCAGCCTCTTCCCCAGCAGAGAGGTGCCCTGGGACTCACCTGGCTGTTCTCCACGTCCCGCTCCTCCTCGTTCACCAGCAGCATGTAGGGCTTGTGGGGCAGCCCCGGCGCCTTCATGCCCAGGACGAAGAGCAGGAACGTGCAGATGTAACGCAGCAGCCAGAGGCCGAACTGCACCTGGGTGGAGAAGGCTCAGCGCCGCAGCCTGCCCTCAGCACAGCCCGGCCGGATTCGAGATGGGCGTGAGCTGAGAGAGGTGAGGACCAGGGGAGGAGAGGAGCAGGAGCAAGGGCTGAGGTATGCGGGAAGCGTGCATGCCCTGGGCGTGAAGCAGCCACGTGCCAGGAGCGTGTCGGTGCCGTGCACGACACCCGCCCCCAGCACCGCGCCGCTGCAGCCCCCCAGCGAGGTGCCCCGGCCCCCTTCCCGGCCCACCTACCTTCTGGTCGGTGTCCTCCAGCGCCCACCACCACAGCGGGCTCCTCCAGCACACCAGCGTCAGGTTCTCGGCAGCGAAGGCCAGCGCCCAGAAGAGGAGGAGGACGGTGCCGTGGCCCCGTGTGCGGTCGTGCGCCAGCACCCGCGTGTGCTCCAGCTGCAGGAGGGCCACGGCGCAGCCCCAGCTGAGGGCCCAGAGGCAGGCGTGCAGCACCATGTACCCGTAGAGCCTCCCGGGGCCCCCCACTTGCCACAGCAGCCCCCCGAAGGGCTGCAGGGCCAGCAGCAGGGACAGCAGGACCTGGCCGTGGTAGAGGGGCGAGCGAGGGATGTATTTGGGCTCCATGGCGCGGCCGAAGCGGACGTAGCAGGCGTACTGCAGGGCGCCCAGCAGCAGGCAGACGCTGAGCAGCACGGCGGGCACCAGCGTGAAGAAGAAGCAGGGCTGGAAGCCCTGCTGCACCCACGCCTGCGCCACCGAGCTGTTGCCCTCGCAGTAGCCCCCCAGCAGCGCCATCCTCGCCGCTCGCTCGGGGGCTGCGGAGAGATGGGGAGCGGGGGTCTCAGGGGGGGGGGGGGCACGCGGGGTGCGGATGGATGCCGCGAGGGACCCGCGGGGGGGGCACGCGGGGGGGGGGGGGTGGTTCCAGCGGTGTGCCCGGGGCCGGACGGAGCCCCAGCAGGGCTGGCGATGCCGGGGTGCCCCAGGGGACGACAGCCGGGCTGTGGCCACGCTGTGCCGCCCCCCGCCCCACGCCGTGCCCGCTCCCGGCCCCCCGCTGCAAGCCCGCGACCCCCGCCCGGCCCCCCCCCCCCCCCCCCCCCCCCGAGCAGCCGCCGCCGCCCCCCGGCCCGGCCCCGTTCACCTGCCCCCGGCCCCGCCGCCTCCCGGTGTCCCTCCCGGTGCCGCTGCCTCCGCCAGGCCCTGGCGCCGCCTCGCCGCCGCTCCCCGCCCCGCCGGGCCCGGCCCTCCCCTCGCCTTCCCTCCCTTCTTCCCCTCCCCTCGCCCCGGCCTCCCCCTTATCGCCGCGGGCAGCCCGGCCCTGGGGCCGCAGATAGCCCCCAGGCAGAGGTCGGGCAGGACGGGGCGCGGCGCTCCCCCCGGCGCAGATGGGGATAGATATAAATAAAGAAATTTATATTTAGCTCCTTCCAGCCGCCGCCTGGCCCCCGGCCCGCTCGGGCTGGCAGGGAGCCGCTGCGTGCCCCGCGCTTGCTGGCTCCCGCGGGAGGCCCTGCACCCCTCCAGGCTCCCCGTGGCCCCTGTCACCCCAAAAGCACCCCACAAAGGGACCCCAGCCCGGGCCAGCTCAGGCCGCCTCGCCCCACTGCCGCCCAGCATCCCCCCCCTAGGGAATCGCCGGTCCCTGGGCAAAACAAGCCCTGGTGCTCCTGCCACAGGGGGCTGACCCCCCTTTGCAGCCCCCTTGCTGTCACGGCAGGGTGACAGGGACTCTCCGCCAGCCCCCTGTGGACCGCCTCGCCACCTCCCCCGTCCGCACTGGCTCGTGCGGCATCCTCAGGGTGCGAAGAGAGACGCGGAGGCGGCTGATACACCCCGTCTTTATTCGATGGCTAGACAGCTGTACAGCGAGGGCGCGGGGCCGCGACGCCGCGCTCCCCGGGCATCCCCGTGCCCACGGGGCTGAGGAAGAGTGGCTCGCCATGCACACGGGACACTGACGACACAAGCACAACATGCGGCGAGGACTCCTGGCCGGCCTCTCCCTCCCGCTGGCCCAGGGAAAGGCACGGACTTTCCCCCTCTGCCCCAAAGACGCAGCCAGCCTCCACCTGCCCAGCCTAGAAACCAGCAGCAACCATGGCAGGAAACCCAGACGCGGCGTCCCACAGCCCTCAGGGCTGGGCTTGCCTCCAAGGACATCCGCGCTCAGCCTTCCTCCAGAAGCTCAGCCTGTGAAATCCCTGCCGGCCCAGCCACCAGCTGCCGCGGGCTCAAAGGGCCACCCCCGGGGCAGGGAACGTCACCTCCGTGCCCAGAGGGAGCCCAGGCGGCACGGGCAGCAGCTGGAAAGCTTGGGTTGGCGAGAACCACCCCTCGTTGCTCCCTAGCTTGGCGGGGATCACCATCACTCACAAGTCCCAGGGGTGCAGGGAAGCCCAGGGTTCAAGGAGCCCCGCTCGCCGCCTCCGCCCTGTCCTCAGCAGCGCGAGCAGCAGCTGGCTCAGCACCCTGCGCCTGGCCCGGGCTCAAAGGGCACGGGGCAATAACCTGGCAGGGGAAGAAAGGTCACCCTGTGCGCCCCAGGGATGGGAGAGGAGGGCCCGCAGCGCTGGTGCCGGGCATGGCAAAAGCGAGGCAGCCCTGCCGGAGGCGAGGGGAGCGAGGGTGGGTGGAAGCAAAGCCTGGCAGGGGGGAGCCGAGATGCAGATCCTCACAAGCTGCCACTGGAAGAGAGGCAAGGGAAACCAGAATGATCTCGGGAAGGCCTTGGCCAAGGTCACGCTGCACAGCCAGGATCCTGATTCCCTCCTCCACCCCCCCCCCAGGGCTAGGCTAGGGTTTGCCTCTCCCTTCTAGGTCCAGGGCACCCCTTCTTTCCACCCGAGGCACTAGCCGGCTGCTTTGCATGTGGTCTCCAAAGCATCCGAAGCCACGTTGCAAGCAAAAGGATTGCCTCGGGAAGGAAGGAAGGAGCCAGGAGCCCCTGGGGGAGATGCGAGACACACTGAAGCCTTTGTTTGGGCAGGAGGGAAGGCCGGATACCACAGAAATGGCCGCATCAGGAAAACAGACCCATCGCAGAGCGGGCGTAGGGGGGAAAGGGATCGATACACAGAGCACAAGACCTCCACCGTGGGCTCCGAGCAGGCTGCGTGCACTCCCGGGTAACACCGGGCTGCACCACGCCAGGGGCTCTTTGGCACTGCGACAGGGCCTGTGAGCAGCCCACATCCCATGGGCGCTGTGCAGGGCAGAAGGTGCCACCCTAGCCCCAGGACAGGGCAGGGAAGGACAGCAGAGAGCCAGGACTGCCACCCCAAGGTCCCCTCCTTGTGTGCCTGCGCCAGGGCAGCTGTCACGGGAGCCGGGGAGGAGCTGCAGCATCCCCGCACCCCGGAGCTGTTCCCACCAGCTCTAGACCCCAGCCCGACACGCACAGCGGCAGCTGGGGGCATCCTGCCGCAGGGTGCTGGGGCAGCACAAGTCTGTGCACAGAGACGGGCGGGTGACTGCCCCGCTGCTGTCCTGCTCCAGCCGCAGGGGTGCGACATTGGTCCTCTCTGGGAGGGGGGAACGCGGCGCCGGGCACCTCCCCGGGCTGCAGGCAGGGCAGGTGTGGTGCCAGCACCGCTGCAGGCTGCGCTAGACCCCTTCGACAGCTCCTGCTGCAGTCAGCCATCCCCAGGGGACACCAGCTCCCTGCCTTCGTTTCGGAGGCAGCTCCCAGCTCCCCGTGGACGGCTGGAGCTGGTGCCTTCTCCCGTCTCTGCCAACAGCAGCCGCTGCCGCCACCTCCACGCCCGTCACTGCTAGTCCCGTCCCGTCTGCTGTCACAGGCTCTGCAGCGATCCTCCGGCACAGACGACACAGATGTGAACACAGACACAGGTATGTACTCACACACGCATTCACCCCACAAGAGTCAGAGTGGCGTTGGCTTGACACACGGCTGGACACAAGGCGCCACCGCAAAGCCGCTGGCCCGGCAGTTTTGTCTCTTCGGCAATTGATGGCAACAGAATGGAGCCCACGACCACCCCGTCCCCTCGGGACAGGAGAAGAACCAGGCTGACGCCGCATCCTGCTGCCCAGGCGGCCCCCAGTCTGCATCCCCCACGAGATCCCCAGTCTACAAGGCTATACCTGCAAGACAGAGAAGGGACGTGGCCCTTATTGGGACCCGCTGCCGGCACCCCCACCTGGCATCCAGGTGCACGTTGCCCCTCTCAGCCGCAGCAGCCTTCACCCCTACCTTGTGGATCTGCGGTGGAAGCTCATCCTCCGAGCTCTCCTCTGGCACGGGCTCTGGGTGCCTCGCTGCCTGCCCGTCCTCAGCCCAGCCTCCTAGCGGGAGGCGGGAGAAGTGTGACGGGGCTCTGTGCACTGTGCCTGGGTCTGCAGGAGAGGCGAGGAGGGAGATTAGCTAGCTGGGGGACTGTCAGTCTTCTGGGGCAAGCAGGTCGCTCGCGCCAATCCGCACAGGACACTGGTGGTGGGACTTTGGCCTGGAGCTCAGCCCCCCGCTCTGGCTCTCGTACCTGTGATGCCACCGTAGCGCCGCTGGAAGCCAGTCTGCAGCGTGGACGTCTCCTCGGCAGGCTGCCGCGGCGAGGAGAAGGGGTAGCTGGCAGAGCGAGGGATGGGGACAGGGGCACCCCGCTGAGCATCCAGCTCCTCGTGGGTGCTCTCCCCGCTCTCGTCGCTCTCCCGCCGGTGCCAAGTGTGCCGCTCGGGCTCCAGCTGGGCGTGCTGCTTGTGCAGCTGCAGGGCCAAGACACGAGCAGGTCAACTACGTGGGGAGAGCCCAAATGCCCCCATGTGCGCTCTTCCCAGCAATGCACCTCCGCTCACTCCAACCCCCCAAGGCAGGACGCCCCAGTCCTGCCGGCCCTGGGCCCGCACCCCTCTGGCCAGCCCAGCTTCAGGCTGCTCACCTCGTGCATGTAGAGCGCGTGGAGACTCATCTCAGTGGAGGCATACTCTGAGAGAATCATGCTCTGCAGCTGACCCTCCCAGGC